>NW_016158213.1:59662-153338 GCF_001687245.7 Rhagoletis zephyria | reverse complement strand
TAATTTTTTGGGCTAATGTAATTACTTTTATTTTATTTTTATTTTTTTTCGAAAAAAATATATTTAATTCTCACATTTTTGGTAAGTGTGCGGCCGCGCTTCTACTTTTCTTTTACATTCGGAAAAACTATATTTTTTTATTTTACTTTGAATTTTTTATCGTTTTTTAATTTATTTGATCTAATTTTATTCTATACTTTTTATTTTAATTTATCTCATTTCATTTCATTTCTTATTATCTTATTTTATGGTATTTTTTGATTTTATTTTCTTTTTATTTTATTGCATTCCGTGTTATTACATTTTATTTTGTTTTATTTTATTTTATTTTATTTTATTTTATTTTATTTTATTTTATTTTATTTTATTTTATTTTATTTTATTTTATTTTATTTTATTTTATTTTNTTTTTTTTTTTTCATTTTATTTTATATTATTTTATTTTTCTTTATTTTATTTTATTTCATTTCATATTATTTTATTTTACATTGTTTTATTTATTTAGAGAAGATTTACTTTATTTTATTATATTTTACTTTATTTAATTCAATTTTTTTTTTGTTTTATCCTTTTTAAGTTTTTCATTCTATTTTAATTTTCTGTTACTTCATTTTCTTTTTTATTAGTTTTTTGTATTTCATTTAAAAGTTTTTTTATAATTTTTTTTTTGTAATTTTTCCTACATTTAATTTTATTTGCTGGTATTATTATTTTTTTTTAATTTACTTATTCGGTTAAATTTTTTTTATACATATAATTTGTCTTTTTACTTTTAATTTTTTGCCAAATCTATTTTTAATTTTTTTTTTATTTTGTCTTATTTAAGAAACCAGAAAAATTAAATACAGCTCAAAGGCAGCGAAGGCCTTTCCTTCATATGATAAAATTGTGTCCTAAAAACGCTCAAAAGTAAATAAAAGAATCACAGAAACTGCCGAAGCACTACAAAAATAATAAAACTGCAATCAAATTCGCAAAAAAAAATATGACATAAAATATTCTTGCAAAACTATGTGGCTCTTACATGAAGCACAACACAAGTCAGCCGAAGTATAAGAAATATGAATTGCGTGTCCTAGCAACACAAGTGAAAAGGAAAAAAAAAACAAACTGCAACAGCAACAAAATTGAGCATGACGGCAACATTGTCAATTGTGTGGAAATATCAATTGCATGCTTTTGGGGGTTTAACAAGTAATGCAACCTTGTAGTGAATGTTTCTATTTGCCATTTTCTCTCCCTTCTTTTTTTATTACAAGCTTTTTTTCCATAGGTTGGTGCGTATGTGAGTGCCGGTGACAAGTGGTAATTGTCTTGTAGTTTCTGTATTGGCGCTGACAAGCCTTTTAAATCGTGCTGACTTGTGTAGTTTTATTTTGTGTGTAATTTTCGATATTAAATGTAAAATGATAAAATGCAAGGACATACATAGCATTTCAGATGAGATTTTGATACTCGTATCAGAGGATGATATAAATTGAACTTATTCATTGCGTTGCCACTTTTGCCTAGGTAGGCAAATTAATTAATTAATTTACATTGTATTGATGACTACAAATATTTCAAGGTTCAAATATCTACCTACATGCAAACGAGTACCTGATAATTTCATTTGCTCTGCATCCTTTGAGTGAAATGTATAAATGATCGGGGGAAGAGCATGCTCCTCCAAAGAAGAACTAGATTCATAATAAAAATAAAGTAGGTCGAACACATTTTGAAAATACATATTGAATTTAACGACATTTTGCAGTTCTCATATAGCTTATGGAATGAACGGTTGACTGTAAGTTAACAACTGCCTCAGAGGTTCATCATTGTTCTAGTGATGGATATAGAAGTGAGTTAATTATGATTGACCCAAGTGCAATTAAAGAAACTATTTAAAAAATATATATTGGGCGTTCTGTACCAAAATGGGCGGGGTTCACACTTCATGTGTTTGATTTGTTTCAAATTTTTAGGGTTAATGCACAAACATAAATAATAAATAAATATGAGATTTGAGCTTGATTAATACATTTTTAAAACCTTTACCTAACAAAAACAAAAACAAATCGATTTAATAGTTTTCCAAATATCTCGAGAACGGGGCGAGGAAAAAATTTTAACAAAATCACACAAACACACATCAAAATTCTCTGTGAAAACAAATTTTTTTTTTCTTGAAAAATTTATCTCAGAAATTTTTTAATACAAAAAATGGTTTTTGAAAATATGCCATCTCAAAAAAAAATTGTTGTGGGTTTTTATTATTATTGGAAATCTGCTGCAGAGAAACAGAGTTATCCGATAGAAAAATATTGATTTTGAAGAATTCTATAGCATTTCTACGAAAAGTTGTTTTTCCCCATACAAAATATGTACATAGAAAACTTTGGGCGACCTCTAATATTGGTTGATTTTAAAATAAAAAAATAGAGTTATAGATTTTTCGGTATAGAACAATCCTAGGCGGTGAGAGCATAAAAATTCCGACTTTACATTTTTCCTTGTATTTTTGGACCACCCTAGTACACACACATGGATAGCGATTTGTTTACCATACATACGGTTTTAAGTTTGGTACCCTGTGCTTTGAAAAACTTACCGACTTTAATATTAACCACTACTGAATATAAACTATGTAGCACAACTTGGGTAACTCATACGCCACGTCGTGCGTACTTTGCAATATCCAAATTTTAGTTTGTATCTACTCATAAAAATAAAAGAAAATGCGGTTTTATGAGTGTCTACTACAGTTTTCGTGCATTTTATGCGCACTTCAATCTTGCTGCTATTTGCATGGTACACAAAATTTAAAACTCTCGCACAATGCTTTCACTACTACATTTTACATTTTTATGTAGAATATCTTTTATTACCCACATTTGTGCATATTTACTTTTAGCTTCAGTTCATTCAAAAAATGCTTAAGTACCAACACTTTGTTATGTTCATATACGAGTACATACGTGCATAAGTATTCGGTAAAAACTGATCCATTAGTGCCATGAATGCATCTATCCACCAACTAAGTATGTGTGTGTATGCGCGCCATGAAGTTTTGGAAAAAGATAAATGAATGAAAAAAATGCAAACAAAGCTTACTAAAATTTGCTGAAGTTTATATATTTTTGAAGCGCATAAAATGCATTCCGCCCACGCATCAATTCGCATCTATATATGGTCGACAACAAAAGCGTAAAACTAACAAATTTTTTCGGGTGTCTACATATAACGAAAAAACTCTCAAGCGATTGGCAAGTATCCACAATACTTTTTATGCATATGCAGACATAAAAATATTTACATACTTGCAATATGAATGCCATTTCGGGCGCTCATCGCTCAACAATGTCGCACTAAAATATTTGCTTGCGATTTATCTTATTTCGACACACTAATGGACATTTTTTTTCACAGTAGTTATATGTACATATAGTATTTGTTTTGCTGTCAGCCGGCACACATGTAAACAATAAAAATGGAAACATAAAAAACATGTATATGTATCATATTTTTAGGTCAGTAGCGTGTAGTGCGCACTAGAGTCGCCAGAAAAGTGGGCGTTGTTTGAGTTCTTTTGCATTGCAAATTGCTGAAATCAAAGGATTTTTTATGGAAATTTCTGGCAAGTACATTTATTAGGGATACTTGTGTGTTTAGGCTTATGGATGTAAAAATATTCGGAGGGAAATTATTTGAGTATGTACTATGTATATATATGTTCATATATGTATGTGTGTAGAAATAATAGAAACATTGATCAAAATATTTAGGCTCCGCACACGATTGGGTGAATTTGTGTGAAAGTTATTTGCTTAGGCATGTCCTTTGAATGTGGTTTCTTTAGCAACTTGCCAGGCAGCCATAGCAAACAATTTATAGACTTTTAAAAAAGGTAAGACATCAGTGGCCAAGCCGTGGGTCACTGTGGCGGGCTTAGTCTCAGATGAAAGCAATTTGTAATTATTCATAGCTGCAGCTTAAATTATGACTCAGGGTTGGATTAATAAGAGTGAGCTGCAAATAAGAATTATATTAGAATTAACACCAGGGCTAAGGCTAAGGATATGAATAAAGCTAAGACTAGAACTAAAACTATGACTAAGGCTTAAACTAAAAATTAGGCTCAGACTAAGACTATGGCTAAGACTAAGTCTAAGACTAAAACTAAGAATGAGACTAACACTAAGAATGGGAATAAGACTAAGAATGAGACTAAGACTAAGAATAAGACTAAGACTGCGACTATGAATAAGACTACAGCTAAGACTGAGACAAAAACTAAGGCTGAGAATAAAACTAAAACTAAAACTATGACTAAGAAAACGACTAAGTCGAATTGTAAAAATAAGAGCTAGACTAAGCCCAATACCAAAACTACTACTAAGACTAAGGCAGGGACTAAAGGAAAAGCTGAGCGTAAGGCTAAGTATAGGAATGACGCAAGGAACTTGTCTGGCATCGGAACTGGGTATTTGGCTGGCTTCAGAGAAAGAGTCAATGCCAGAGACAGGCAATTACTGCAGTTGTAGCTATACGAGGGTCACTAAAATGTACACTAGCAGGTGACAAGATTTTGGCACTTATTATTAACTTAGAGAAGCTCATGTATAGATAAATATTTTTTAATCATGTAATTACATACATATGTATGTCTGTAAATCAGTTGCAAAATAACATAATTATATGAATGCGTGTACACTCTGTATATTATCTACACTACTACAACAGGATATGGCCCCCCCTGTACACAATAGTAAATTGTATTTAGATACTAAAAAGTAATTTATTTTCAATGGAGGTCATATCGCACACTAGGTCATTCCCGAAAATAACAGACGTTGATATTTCTTGCACTTGCACAGAGACATAGCAAAACACGATCATACATACAACATAGATACATACATACACATATAAATGTACACTCGCTTATGTATATCCAAATCTCAAAAGGGCAAATGTCTGTCGAATAAATCGCTTGGATTTTCTGCAACAGTCACTTTTGTTTTTCTTTCCTTCTACATTTGGGCATCCAAAAAAAAATTACTGGGTAATTTGCTAACTTTAAGAAAATACAAATCTATGTAGCTGCATGTGTATACTACAAGTAGTTCATTCCTTTTTTAAATAAGTTGAAATAAACTACGCTCATTTTTTATACCAGTTTGCATTATGTTCCTTTTTTTCATGTAATTTCTTTTTCTAAATTCCGCATGTCACACAATCGCTGTTGACCCATATCTTCGCCTTAATGCGCCAAGTGAAAGTAGCCGCAAAATTGTATAACTATCTTATTTTTTCTTCCTTTTTTCAGGCACATGTATGTATACAAGCATAATCCTATTTATATAGCAAGTTTTCTCCTTCACTTGGAGAGTAGCTTAAATGTGATTGAATAGCTTACTTTAAATGGCTCACTGTGTAGATGTAAGAAATGAGTAAGCCAGCAATTTTGAGTTCGTTATGGCGACGATTATGAAAAACGAAATTCCTGGAAAATTGTACAGACATACGTAATATGTAGGTACTTATATAAGAAATGAAGCTTTGAGATTAGAGTTCCCACTCATAACCAAAAAAATGTCGAGCCTTTTTAGAATAAAAACACCACTTCTCCAACAGAGCTGTTTATATAATTAATATTTTTTCAATCTAGTCAGAAAGCAGCAGCGGATAAATTAGCCGGACAAAGGGTAGCTAAGCAAAAAAAGTAGGCAAGCGTACTTGCTTGGTGTTATGATGAGACATCTCGGTATTCAGCAAGTTTCATACGAACTGCTGGTTGGAGTTAGAATTTTCTTTGAATCGCAGGCAAGACCACTGACCGAAAATGGTATAAAATCGGTTTGTTCTGCCGCGAATCGCGGTCACGTTAGGCTCCGAAAGTTAAACGATTATTTCATAAAGTGAACAGCTACCGGGTTGGTGCGAAGGGTCAAATCCATATTCCGTGCGTTGGTAGTTTTACAGGGGTGTTTTCTGATGAAGTCTATGGTCCAACGTTCATCCGCAGCATTCTCAACAACAAAAGACGCTCATTGTTTGTGATGCAGGCCTACCTCTTCGTTCCACTTTTGTAAGATTAAATAGTCCTCACAGAGAGTATAAGACGGTCTACGGATCCTACGTGCAGGATAGCAATAGATATCTGACCTAGGCTGGATAAGCGTAGATCTCGCCCTCTACTCCGCTTGGAGCGAACACAGTTCCGACATGTGAATGGAGTTCTCACCGTGCCCTGCCTGATGGGAACCTAAGTACGTTGCTAGTATGGGCTTGCAGTCAAACAACTACTGTCGTAGATTCCGGGATGGGGAGAAAATCGAAAGCATGGAGTACTACCTATGCCACTGTCCAGCTTTGTCGAGGGTTCGTCGACGCTCGTTCCTCCATTTTTCTTTTGAATGTCTGGCTGAACTGGATTCAACCGGTGTCTACGACTTTGTGTGCTTCTTCATAGCTACGAAGTGGTTACATTTCTAAGATAAGAGGAGGGAAATAGGGAGTCTCTAATATGGCATCACAGCAATACACAATCACACAATAAATTTATCTAATAGGCTCCTAGAATATGGTCTTCACAGCTCACATTTAGGACACAGCTGGCTCAAATGAGATGGGAGATAGTCTAGACCACTCTTCTAACTCGAACGACCACTGCTTCGTCGAATAATTACGGGCCACTGCTTGATGGTGTTCCATGCCAAAAAAAAATGGTCTGTAGTCGAATGGCTTCTGTGGTACTTGCCTCCATGTAGAGGAAATTGAGAGTGCCGAGCATTACATAGGTCACTGTCCCGCGTTAGTGAGCGCATACCTGTTTGTGTGTCTGGCTGAACTCAGCACGGCTCGTAGGTACAGTTTCGACAACGACGAATTGGTTTAACTTCTAGTAAAAGAAAAATATATTAGGGCCCATAGCGGCCTAATTGTGCTTCCTTCCAACGTTGGATATAGGCAGCAACGAAAAACTAACCTAACCTAACCGCATATGGCTAGGTAAATATCTCCTCATCTTGGAAGTTCTACTTTCACGACTGGGTTTTTGGGAAGGCGCACAGAGTAACTCATCCTAGCCAAATAAATTTGGACAGTAAACAAAATTTTTCAATTAAAAATTTAAAATAAAATTAGACAAATTTTAATGCAAAAAAAAAAAAAAAAATATTTCAAATAAATTTTAATAATGCTTAATTTTCTTGACGCACACTTCCTTAAAGCCGAGAAGTCGAGACTTAAAATATCTCCTCATTCCTCAAGCACTGTCAAACATTAGCATAGCCGGTAATGTCATATATTTTAGAAATTTATGTATTTAATCTTTTGAGTAGAAAATCCACTAAATAGTATACGCAATAAATTTATTGGTCCCCCAGTAAGAGCAATGAATTCACAGATATTGCTTAATAAATGCCTATATTTTCTACGCATACAATGAAATGATATAAATGGCTATAGTCTTTTTGAAATTAGGATATAACCCCACAGGATGTGACAAAGGATAAAACGCATACGCCTACATGAAAGTACTTGGAGTGCGAATTGCAATAAATTTCGATAAATATTTTTTTCCACGTTCAACTGGCTATAACTTAAACGAAGTATACATCGAAATTAACATAAAACTGCAATTTGTGCGTAGCGCATGTTGCGTATTAAGAAGAAAAAAATCGCTCAAATATCTACAAGTGAAATGGCTAGCATCAAACTCGTAAACACCAAAAATTAATAGCATCAATGATTTGCTATGCGCA
The DNA here is from genome assembly GCF_001687245.7 of Rhagoletis zephyria. Lineage (NCBI taxonomy): Eukaryota > Metazoa > Arthropoda > Insecta > Diptera > Tephritidae > Rhagoletis > Rhagoletis zephyria. Next base: position 145,590 of record NW_016158213.1, on the reverse strand, counting down.
AGTCATAATATGCAGCAAATTTTCGAATATCTTCACAAAAATGCTACAAATTGCCAAACAAGCACTTGATAGCCCATATACACATACAAAAGCGTATTAGAGTCCTTTGTTTGTTGTTAGTTATTTGCAAGTAGCAAGCAAGTTTTCTACGAAAACATACATGTTTACGGCTATGGTAAGTAAATTCCACTTATTTCCATTTAAGCATTTATTTCCACGCTTAAGCCAACCACACTCCGAATTTTAGTCATTTTTGCCCATTGCTATCCTTGCCGCTCGTTATCGTTGCTCTCAAGTGCATCGCATACAATAAATTTCATCTCACTTTGCTATGTATTTAGAAAAAATGGCAAATTTATGGAGGACGGCAGCTCGGAAGCAAGGACACGGTCATTATTTGCCAAGACTCTGATAAAAATGACAACGCCAACAAAATATGGGCGCAAATATGTTTGAAGGAGAGTGCTAATATGGATATACATACATATGTAAGCGAGCACGTGCAAAGTTCATCCATACAGATATATTTTTTTAAGCACTGCTTAAAGAATGCGAAAATTATCATTAAGGTAGAAAGAAGTACGTTGCGTAGAACCTTAATATATTTACCACGATCCTTTCGACAACTTAAGACATAGAACAAGATAATTGTTTACATCAACCGGAAACTTACGTAGCCGCAGATCTCCCCAAAGTCACAGACCTAGAGTTGATTGGTACGATTGCTGGGTTCTCGGACCAGGCGGTGGGCGTAAACAAATGGACGTAGAGAAGCTTGTATTGAAGAAAGTGTTTTTGTTAAGACGTAGAAAGTACAGCGACTGTAAATTCCGTAAAGTCTGCAGATGAAACATCAGCTTAAAGGCCTCTCTACGCTTTATACATTAGGAAGGAGGCTCAAACACATAATTTGCAGCCAATTGACGAAATTTCTCAAAAGACCTTATGATCTATCAAAACCAAGTTGGTTTTCGAAAAACTAGCTCAAAAATAGACTTAATCCAAAGGGAAAAGTTTTATTTTTGGCGCATGACAACATATTTGGATCTGGATAGTCAGAAAACAGAAAGTTGTGATTGTCCCAAGCATACAATTAAGACAAAATCATTCGTCATGGGTCCTGTTTTAAACCTCTACACACAGTAACAGCTAGGTTATAGCGCAAAAAAGCTTGACCTTGCTGATTAAAAGGTGTGATCCCAGGTGTTTAAACCGCAGTCTTGCAAAATCTGAACAGTTTAAGAGGAAGAGATTGGGATAATTCCGCCTTGTCATCTTCCAAGTAGTTACGAGAATGATAATACGGTTTGATATTTAGCCTGACCGCGTGCATTTAGGCAGGGACCGTGGCCAGTGTGATCGGCTCGAGGTTTCCTTTGCTGGTCAGCTTATCCGCCACGCAGTATTCAGCGATATTTCTGTGGCCTGATAACCATAAAAGTCTGACAAGGAAAAACTCAGACTTGACCGAAAAAGAAAGGTCAGGCATTTTCTAACTAGCTTTGAGTGCACCCCCTGAGTTAGCCCATTACCTTGATTGCCGCTTGGCTATCAGGGTAGATATATAGATACAGCTCCCTTACTGTCTATTGAAAGGTTCTTGTAAGAGACCCCACCACCGAATTTTGCAACAAGCATCGATCAATCCGTGTGAAATTTCACCAGTGCCTCCTTCCAAACAAAGCCCCTCATACACTCAACCCTAGAGCGAATTTGAATGGGGAAAGAGCTAATTTCCGTTAGTGAAGATAAAGTCGAAGTCTCCCAGATTAATAGAATATCCAGGTCCTAAGTAAATGACCCACCCAATGCGCATAAGTCTGACCGCAGCCATTGTTACTGGGAGTAACAGAGTGGGAGTGCTTGTAGTGCCGTATTGACTCCAATGAGACTGGCCTGCNGCCACCCAATGCCCATAAGTTTGACCGCAGCCATTGTTACTAGGCATAAAGAGTGGGAGTGCTTGTAGTGCCGTATTGACTCCAATGAGACTGGCCTGCTGTACCCACTCCAGTTTTCTGAATAGTGCAGTCTTTTTAGTGCATTCCAAAAGACGAAGATTTTACGATGGTTTCAAAGAGCTACGCTAGCATTTAGGTCCCCTCTCTTCGCACCTTGTGCTGAAGGATTCTTTGGATAAATTAGTTACAACTGTAGGTGGTCATTAAATAACAAAACTGCCGAATAATAAGTATTTAAGAGTGTTTATCGACTCGAATAGGACGTATAAGATGCACCTAAAAGCAACAGTAGCAAAGACGATTAGAGTAAATGGATCCTTATCGCGAATCATGCGAAACATATACGGTCCATTTGAGAGCTTACTGCAGTGTTTAACTCGCAACTGTACAAAATTTTATGTTATATACAGCTACAGTGTGGTCGGTGAAAAGTTCCCATCAGTTACAAAACTACAGGCTCAGCGCCTTTTGGGGGTAGCAAACGCTAATTTCACGGCATTCGACGACTCGCAAAGTTCCAATAGACAATTCAGCAAACGAAATACTAGTATATTATGAAGTGAATGACCTTTAGTCGAAGCATAAAATATTTTAAGATTTAAAACTTTGGTGAATTGGCCGCGAAGTGGGACCAATCTGCAAAGAACCTAACAACCTAAAAAGCGAGGTGAATAACTCAGTGAGAGGGGAGACCAGTATGTTTGCATGTATGTATATAAAAAAAATATTTATTGGGCCAAAAAGTAGTGGGTAGGCACTGTGGCTAATGGTAATCAACTATTACCACCTCCGCATGGTTGTAAGCCATGCAGAGTCCGCAGAATGCTCCGGAGGCAGTGTCCAGAGGATGCATCCGACTAGGCAGAGCACACTTTGAACTGTCATCAAATTATAACTTAAGAAAGTTTTATTACATGGCAGTTGAGAAGTGCATGTACATAAATTTCATTAATTTAATGAAGGAAATTTTTGAACATGCAGCAGTACATAGCATGCATTTAGGCGCCTGGTGTTAGCAGTCGCGTCTAAACACGAGGAAATCTAAGATCCTCCAAAAGTACTTGTAGAACCTTGGACGAGAAGATGAGCTTTTTTGCCCTTCGGGTTCAGGTAGGATTGAAAACTCGAGGCTAATGATATTTCTCCGTCCTCATAGCGCTATCGGTTGCTCGCTTTCTCTCCCCCTGAAAAAATTATTAACGGCATTCCTTCGAGGATGACGTATTAACAGACTTCCAGCCCGATTCCCACATGATTGACAAAATTCATCGCATGACTATTGTCATAATTACTGCGCCTAAAACGCAATATAAACATTATTTCGCCGTTGTCGCAAACTCAATAGGTCATAACAATAACAATGACAATTGTCTTCATTCGAGTGCTTGAAATCAGTCAGCTGTTGAGTTTTGTCATTGGCATGGGAATAGGGCTGTTAGTCTGATTTCAATCGATAGTGCACTCAAAAAAATTTCAAATTATGATATCAGAAGCGAATTCTGTACCTTCTATCGTCCACATAAGCGAAGCAAAAGCTCAGTTATAATACAAAAAGCATTGCATATAACAGGCTCTCAACAGTCAAAAATTCTTATATGTACCTACATATTTGATCACAATTCAAAACATTTTCACTTCATTAAGCGCGAATAACATCGGCAGACTTAAAAAACTTAAAAAATGCCAGCCATCAAGAGCGCCAAATAAGTTAATTAGAGAACAACTACAGCAAAAGCTAAGGGTTCACTTGATGGACTATTTCTACCACACTTGTGGCAGAAACGTGATGCAAATAGCGCAAGTAATAAATTGACAGAGCGAGAGCTAAAATGGAGGGGTAGAATCTCATTTTATATGAGCATAATAAATATACTCAATCCTCATCAATTTCAAGCGCAGCAAATAACATTTAAAACAAATAAAATGATTTAAAATAAAAATAAATGCGAAAGTAGGGAATAGTTGCTTGGGTGAGAATGTGACATGGATTGAAGGATGAGGGTTTTTAAATTTAACTCGATTTTTTATCGAAAGCAAATCAACAGCAAGGCAGGGAAAAACACCCAAAAACTCTCTAAGCACCTATGTAGGTGTAAAAAATGAATTTTATTTAAATATACTTATTTTTTAAAGCATTCCGCTGCAACCAACTTTGTATATTCGTTTGATTGAGGCAGCGGCGCGCTGTAATGGCACTTAAAGAGGGCCATAAAGCAATGAAATGGCAGCAATGCCAGCTCAGCTAAGCGCCCACACACTCTAAATGTCTGGCAGAGTTGGCTATGTCCAGCTGTACCCTAAAGATGAGGGGTTACAAATGTACATGTATATTATGGTGATCCTTAAAATGTCAACATCATGGGCCATCACTTTATTTTGTTGTACGTACAAACAAAGACCTTCACGAAATTTTCAAATTAAAAAAAAATAAATTAAAAATTAATGGTCTTTATCAGGGTTGGGAAAAATTTTTTTTCTTCAATCGAAAAATTCGAAAAAATATTAACTCAGCGCGTTTGTGAATTTTTATAAATAATTTTCGATAATATGACAAATTATCAGATTTCAAGTCAAAATTTTGCGATTTTTTCTAATTTAAATTTTTTCAAACCCTGGTAGGGACCCCAAATTTTTTTTTCGTACTTATATTTTCGTGGATTTCTTTGTGTTGTACGTAGAAAAAAATTATTTAGAAATTGTTATTTTTAAGCACCACCCTAATGTATATGCTTATTTATGTATACATAAACAAAAAATACACTACGTTCGAGGTAAAAAAGCAACAACTATAGAAGAGCATAAATAAAAGCGTAGAGCATTGAGAAAAGTAAGAAAAGTAATAAAATTGAAAGCATGAAACGATTTTTCTTCTGCTATTGTAGCAAGCAGCCTGTTGGAGGAAAGCAAACCAGCTGAAGCCAGCGGTGAATGCGCTGAAACTAAATTATGCTCATATAAAGTATCGTAAAATATATTCTCATGCAGACATTTTTATATATTTATATAGGTGTATGTGTATGTATTTGTTGGCCCTGGCAATGAATCTCGTAGTCAGCCAGCCAGCCATCAGGGGCCACTCAACCCCCTCATTATTACGTGTGTTTGGTACGAAATAAATTTTTTGTTTATTTGTTTTTATTTATTTGCTTTTATTTCATGTTTATGTATTGTTGTTGTTTTGGTAGTATTGTGCTGGAGAAATGTACCGGTTGATTTCTTTTGGCAAGTGTCATGAAAAATACAAGAAAAGTATAGCAAATAAGACATAATAAGCGAATATACACCGAAAATATGTTAGTGCTGATGTAGAGAAAATTAAATTTCATTGGCAACATGGATCTCAAAATTAATTCCTGTAAGGAGAATTATCGCCGGTGGCTGGAAATTCCGAAAATTAATCGTTGGCTCTTCTTAAACGCTGTAATCGTTGAAGTGCAGAATTTTAGTCGATTGTAAGCTTTGATATCATCTTCGATACTTTAATAAGCTTATCGATATATTTATCAATATGATCAATTGCAAGTTTAGCGACGTTGTTATCGATATATTTATCATTATGCTTATTGGTAGTGCTATTAATATAAACCCAGTTATATATTTTGCATTTTTCTGTAGATATTATTATTGATACATTTATCGAAATAGTTATCGATAAACAATACGTACTCATCGATTCACACATAACATTATGTAACGACGAGCTATTTTTATGGGTTCGGACCAAAACAAGAGAGGTAGTAGGCGAGCAAGATTTGAAGATTCTGGTAAGTCATGGTTAATATTTTAAAGAGAAAGGTAAAATAGCGGCGCTCCACCTTTCTGAACAATTTAGAGTTCCTGGCAAATCTTGTCAGATGCGAGTATCTTTGATTTATATCGACTATTTCCCATAGGTCATAACAAAGCACCACGGAATTCGCACCCTGTTTCTGGACAATTCAGAACAGTAACAGAGAGTTTTTGAAACTACTGTTTCACCAAGGCTAAGTTTGGCTAGAGTTCACACAAGCCGTACTCTGCGTGCATCTTTCATTTATTAGAACATAGCAAAAAGCTTTCAGGAGCAGCTTACCAATGGTAAATTTCAGAGCATTTCTTTTCTGTAAGACTCTGCTTGTCAGTTAAACTCTATATCCCTCTGACCGGGAAAACAAGGGAGTTTAAGATTGATCTCTTTACTCAACTCCTGCCGAAACCTTCTCTTAAGATACGTCCTCTTTCAAGCTCAGCTTCTTATTTAGGGGAAACTCCTGAGATTAAATTTTGCTACGTTTAGATCCAGTGGAGTTATCAGCGTTATTTTATACCTTTCCGGAGAGTACAGGGGTTTTTTGTCCCAATTTACGCATACAAATTGAGTAGCCTAAAGCTTAACCTGGGTCTTATCTACCACCTCTAACCACTGGGCAACGCCGGCTCCCTAGTCCATCTACAGTTTAAATACGGAGGCATATTCCCTCTGATTTAAGTGAACTTCATTCCGAATATCTTCAAATTAAACTGCAGATCTAAGCCCCAACTTAGTTAAAGAGACGCCAGTGGAAATTTTACATTCACATAACCTCGGTTTCGGCGTTGGTACCAGCAAAAGACTTAGTCTCAACATTTTTATAGCAATAAGAAATCGATGGTCAAAGATTAAGCTGCACCTATATTTTTTCTACGAAATTTTTCTCGTAAATTTCATTTCATATTTCTTCACATATTTTATTTGCATATATTTGTATGTATGGGTGTTATTTTTATCTTCCTCAACCGACTCTAATCGTTATTTATTGTTTTTTTTTCTTCTAGGTAAGTGTCATAGAAATAACATAGCAAAAACTCATAGGCGAGTAAGCCAAGCTTGAAAAAATAAAAGTATGAAACGGAAGCAAGTTAACACTTGCGGATGCTCGAACGCCAAGCGGAAAACGGAAGTGTTGAGAAGGAAAAGGCAGAATGAGGAAAGCGGTGTAGATAGCAGAGTAGCGTGCATTTAAGAAGATACTAAAGCACGCTTAGGCACATACAAACATGCATGCTTACATTGTCATAAAGATGAGTGCTTGGGAAAAAATTACTTAGCGAAGCATACTTTTAGGCGTTCACAAGCAAATTGTAAGCATAAGCCAAACATTGTAGTCCTACATGGAAATTTACATAGTTACATAAATATTATGAAAAAAATTTTATGTTCACATACATACAATTGCATGCATTTATTACTGTATTTATTTGTATAAGCATTTATGTTATATATATACATATATGTATGTAATTTATGTATGTTTTTCCACGCAAAGTCGGCTTATTGCTGTCCTCATTTATGCTTTGCTAGCATATTTTCAAAATTGTTCGCGCGCCAATATTTTTATTGCTTTTCTCCAACTCTCTTCGAAATGCATACTTGAAAAATACATACATACATGACAACATATACACTGACATACACACATATTCTGGCACTTTTTGCATGCATGTCCTTCTCAAGAAACACATCTTTAGCAGACGTGCTTAGGCCTTAAATGTTCGCAGTGGTATGTTTGCCACACATTACATACAGAGCTGACGCAAATATGTGCTACATGATATTTTCACATCAACATAGGTATATGTATGTACACATAAATATACTTGTGCATAAATATGTATCTGTATTCACCAAAGTGACATCATTTTTATAAGTAGTCATACATATATAGACACTCTTGGTTGTTTGGCGCGTGGAAATATTAGCACTTAATAGAACAAATTTACGTGAGGCCGTAACGGCACGTAACGGTATTTTGCAACTTATCGCCTTTGGCCTTGAATGTAAGACATTTCCTTGCATGCCTAAGAATTTATTTCTTCTACATAATTTTTTATGTATTTTTGTACATATGTCTGTAGTTGTTTAATAAGCATACGTACATACATATTTATGAGAGTTTTTAGGTCCTTTCTGCCTAAATTTAGTTTCTTTGAAGCTTCTTTTGAAGAACGGTTAAATTGTTTGGCCTATCTCTGCGCTGGACATTCCATCCAGTGGCCGTTGAGCATTTGGTCTACCCAATTATTTATGTTCCTCTTTATGTGTGCTTTCGTGAGCCCTCAAAAGGGTTCCATACCATGAAATGTTGCGTTAATTCCTTGTTTCGCTAGGCAGTCAGCCTCCTCATTGCCATCATGTCCTACAAGCTCTAGCTTCTAGCCTCCAAGAGCGTTTAACACAATAAAGCCATCATATAAATACTAGCTCAGAATTTGCACATGTTGTGGGACCTCAATGCCAATAGGGCTGCCTGACTGCCCGACATAATATAGACAAGTATATTTCGATAGTGTGCCTCTTCTCCAAAGCAAATTTCTATTGCGTGAATCTCCACTTGAAAGATAGCGGGGTAGCAGCTACCCATTTATGGAAATTTTTTGAAGTTCGGCCCAAATATGTCCGAGCCAGTTTTAACATTTTCAAGTTTAAATACATCTATAAAGCAAACCTCCCTCTTTGGTTTGGTGTATGGGTTCCCTACATTCTAGACCTGTATTCGACCTGCAATGTGAACCTCAAACTTTACACTAAGTTGACAATATAATGCTGAATTGCTACTTGCAATTGTGTTTTGTTTGTTTTAAATGCTCATTAAACATTTTTGCATATGTGCTGATTTGCGCTGAATTGCAATAAATTTTAATTAAATACTGTCTGCTTTTAAAATATGTAATATGTATTTTTATTTCATGTTAAATTCCTTTTAATTCATCGCTTTTGCCATAAATTGCTTTTGAATTTACTTTTTTACAATTTAATAATTTATCTCCTAGCGCTGAGTTGATATGCAGTGGAAGTTTATATACAATTACCTTGAGTTATATACAGTTATTAAATGCATATTAAAAATACCATATTTTGTGTGTGCTGAATTGCGCTGAATTGAAATTCGTTGCTTCAAGTCGGCACCAAGTCTTTTTTAAGTTCTTTGTCAATCAACTCTCCATATTTTTGCTGCTAAATATGATTTCATTGAGCTGAATTAAAGTAATTCAGTAAGTCGCATAAAATTGTATCCAATAAAATTGCATGTTTCCTTAAAGCTGAATTGCACTGAATTGAGCTGAATTTGCATGCAATTTGCAGAGTAGCAAACAAATTCATTGAATTTTTTTTTAACAGCTTAGTAAATTAAACTTCTTTCTTATTCAGTGCCTTAATTTCTTATTCAATGCCTTACTTTCGTATTCAGCGTCTTATTTCTGTATTTAGCACTATTCAGCAAACGAAATTAAAAATTATTTTATTAAATCCAACTGACTAAATATTTGTTGAATTCACTGTTGGCTTCCTTTGTTATTCAGCGCCATTCCGCGGATAAAGATATTTTCAATTTTCATTAAAAAGAGCAATAAATTTTCTTTCAAGAGATAGTTAACAACAGATCAAAGATCAAAGTCTTAAACCTGTTTAGATGACATGGAATTTTGTAAAATTTGAGTATCAATATTTTCGCTAAACTTAATTCTTTAAAGTCAATTCGGCTTGGCTAAAGTTTGTTTGCGTTGTTAAGATTGGTGGAATCTACCCTCTATTTTTATTTTTATTGTAAGCTTCAGCTAAATATTGAAATAAACACAAAAATGTCTATTCAGCTCATTCATAGGTAATTCAGCGCTAGCTTTTTAATCAAAGTTTTATACACCATGTGCCTTTTTCCTAATTCAGCACTAATAAAACGTGATGCATATTTTTAAGTAGCGAACAAGTGCTCAAATAAATTAAATAGAGCATTTTCGAAGTCAATTCAGCTTTGTCAAATTTCTGTTAAAGCAACTTTTATGAATTTGTGAGAAATACAGATTTCTTATGCAAATTTTTTATTGAACGAAGTATATTTAGCACGTTTGAACAAAATTCTGTACAGCATTGCCATATTTCCTTATTCAGCGCAAAGAAAACGGCATCGATTAACTGAAATTTTTAAAAATAATTATGGATACATTTTGGCGATACTCCATATCGTCTAATAAATCATTTCCTCTGCTGAATTCGCAAATTTTCCCTTTTAAAAAATTGTTGAGTCAAATTTTAACTTGGAGCTGAATTTTCAATAAAATTGAGCGTATTCAGCTAATTAAAGTTAAGTTAGATATTTTCCCTCGATGCTGAATTCAAGTTGTATTACATAAATAAGTGTACAGAACGGAATCCTCAAAAAAATTTAGTTGGTATAAAGCCCATTCAACTCAGTTTTAACCAATTCAGCACAATTTTAAGTTTTGTCATTGAAGTTTTTTTAAATGATTTTTCAGCTACGAGTTTTATAAAGATCCTTAGATAAATTCAGCACTTTGTAAGCACTTTGTAAGGCTATTCAGCACATTCATATGCTTTTCAGCATCATTCAGCGCAATTTTATTGTGTGCTACTTTCATAAATTTCATATTCAGCTGAGATATATTCCCCAAACAGCTACCAAAACATAAAAATACAATGCGAAATATGTTAGAATAGTTCATCGCCATTCTTCCCAAATGTATGCAACGTTTTCTAAAATGCTTTATTTAAGAATACCTGTGCGCGTGTTTCAATCGATTAATCGCTTAATTTTCCTTACAATTTCATTTTGTCTTTTGCCTGTGATTACATTTGCCTAATGTAAAACGAAAGAAAAAAAAAAAACAGAAACGCCAGCCAGCAACAGAATAAACAATACGATGTACTAAGTAGCTTTCTAATCTCATTTGTGTGATAAGCGATCTCGAAAAAGCATTTCAGCATCAATGTAATGCCTTTACGATGCTTTCTAGCGAAATGCAAAAAAACAGTGTAAAATTTAAATGTTTCAAAATAAATTATGTAACAAACACACACACACATAGACACATCGAGAAAATTTCCAGCACACTTTCTTGATTTCCGCACTTCAAGAAGGTGTCTCGAAAACCGTAGCGCCACAACGATTATTTTCAGCTTTTATCACCACCTGCGATTCAAATGTGCGCCATATTTTTTCACACCAAAAACCCCATTTGGCATTATAAAGCGATATGTCAACAACACGTAAAACGCCCGCGCTGCTGCAGGAGCTAAGAAAACAAATGTAAATTTTTCGCTATTCAGCTATATGTATTTCTCTTCTCTTCGCGGTGGAGCGCGTATTTTAGCAGCCAAAGCGTTGGCGGAAAAAAGTGCACATAACTACGCGCAATAAAATCAACTAAATACTAGATTTACAATCCGCCCACATCCCACAACGCCTGAGCGTATGCTTCCAAGTGCATTGATGTATATACGCGTGCAAATCAATAGTACCCTCTGGCCAAATAGTCAGCTAGTCAACCAGTGAACCACTCACTCAGTCAATCGAGCTTTAATGCGCGCTTCAACGCGTGTTGTTCAAAATGGCATTCAATTTCAGTTTCAATCATTGTTTAAGTTTATCTTACGCCATCTTTATAGCTTTGCGCAAATACGCACACACACACACAAACATAAACAAGCCTGCGGTGCGCACAGCCGGCACTCAATTCGTTTTGTATTGGTAGGTAAGCTGCGCTGGGGGAGAAACCACTGCTTATAAGCTGCCTAAAGTGGTAGCATACTATTTGATAGCATATTTTTAGGCGCTCAATAATGTACACGTTTTTTCGTTTTTTTTTTTCTTCTTTACTTTTGATACAGGAAAAGGACATTTGCTTCTTAGTTGCTTGCTCGCTGTTATTGCAGCTCAACTGATTTGCATTTGAAGTAGTTTGAAAAAAAAATCGCCTTTGCACCGCTTCTCGCGTTCTCCATATTCGACGCACTCACATTTACTTACTTCTGTTTATTTTCGCTTGCTATTTACATTTTTATTCGCTTGCTTCACTACTCCTCTTCTAAGCAACATTTTTACACCTACTTTTGTGTATTTTTTTTTACATTGAGTACACTTGTCTTTTGTTTATTTTTTTTTCTTATTACTGGCTGTTGTGTAAACTTCTTCAACTTAGTCAGCTTCTTATTCAGTTGTTTAGTTGTTGCTATAAGCTTGGTGGTAAGCAACTAGGGTGAATCGTAAGAAGCTCTCGCATTGCTTGCTGTTATTTTTTGCTTATAAAGACATAAAATTGAATTGGTAATTTCGTTTATTTGTATGTGTACGAGTACGTTGATATCTAAGTGTTAGTGGCAAAAATTAAAATAAATTGAATTGGACAAAACAAAGTAAATAACTGGTTACGAGCGGCGGGGCACTGTGAGCACAAAAACAAATTAAGAAAAAAAAAACTAGATGTCGAAGATAAAAAGAAAATAGGTTATTTCTAAACTTGCTTATCGTATAGAAAAAGTTTTAGATGCATTAGGTACACAGATATCGAAAACATTCGTCAACCTAAAGTCTGACAGATATAATACGGACTTTAGTTAGGGCATTCTCGTTCCTACAGCTGCGGCAGTAGTTAGTCGCTCGCTGGCAAGTCTATTCTTCTAGCATGTATCTCCAACAAGCAGTGGCCCTTGGTAGTGCCCACAAGCAGCCCAAGTCGCAGGCGTCGCAAGAGATGAAGGACTTTAGACCTCTCATTATCCAACCTGGATCCGGTTTGTTTAGCTACTCTACAAGTTGATGTGTCTCGGACTTCATTTTGGGTCGCAAATTATGGATCGGTATACTGTTTTCCTAGATGTGGTCATATTCCCAAGATTTTTAATATTAAGTTTGCATTATGAATAAAAAAAAAACTAAACTTTAACATGGAAAGGGTTACTCATACGCCATGTACAAATATGGCTTTATACACGGCGTATGAGTAACATTTTTCCAAAAAAAAACTTTTTCACTTATCCATCGATTTTGGATTTGTAGCATGATTTTTTGTTTTTTTTTTTAAGTAAAGACTATATTCTTTATGTTAAGTTAGGTTAGTGTGACAATTAGTCCAAAAGACCAACTCACTTAGACCCTGCAGTCCCATTCAAGAAACGATTTAGAAGCTTTTATGAAGCGTAGGATTGCTTTTATTCCTACCCCGGATAGTTTCGTGAGAGAGCTAAAGAATTACTCGCCTAACAAGCCTGCTCTACGTACTCTTAGCTAAAGTTGGCCAACAGCAGTAGAAGTGCTCGACTGTTTATTCTTCTTCCTCATCTCCTCATCCCTGCAAATTTCTACAAAATTCATTGCAGAATACTCCTAATCTCGAGGAGTGCCTACCAAATACCCAATAACCGGTTACCCAGGCCATCACGGCCTTCGAAATATCCTATCTTGGGAGGCTGAGCAGTTTTTCTTTTTTTTTTCTTATTAATTTGCGTTCATATTTGATGTGCTAGTGCCCTCATCAAACTACGTTCTATTAGCCTCTTGAGTAAATGCCGCCTGGCTATCCGAGAAGATATTTATCGTGGGTGGGTACTAAGGTACAGAGCCACCTCCTTTATAGCTAAAACTTGTACCTGAAAACCGTTGCAGTGGTCCGGAATTCGTACGGATAATTCCAATCCTAATTCCTCAGAGAAAACTCCAAAACCAACCCTATTGTCTAGCGTAGTAAATTGATCAATGTAAATATTGAATACCCTTTCTCCATGATCTCGGTGCTTTTCACTCCTTCTTGACGGGATTTTCTTCTTGAGGCACCTGTTTAAGGTGGGATCAGTGTCGGATTAGTCCATTTCCTGATCTTAACTATCCAAAATGTGAAGCGGCCAAGCTTTAAGAAAAATGAAAACAATTTACGAAAAAACTGTTGCTTTTTCCCCAGCTAAAGCTTAGAATCCAGTTCTCAGGAAAAATCACAAAAAATATTTTTCATTATTTCTGTTGCTGGAAGAAACACTTTGCGTTTGATAACATTTTTTTTGAAGAAATAAATACATATATGTATTTACGAGCATTTTTTGAAAGCTGCAAACTGATTTAAGAAATTCTGATAAAAGAAATTTTATTTTCCATTTGGCTGACAACTGTGTTAAACATTTCCGCTCCATAACTTTGGTTTAAACATACATTTAAACCCAGCATCCCTTGAGGTAAATCATTAACCCTCTGTGGCTCACGGTACTCGCGATTTAAGCTCGCTTTTCTAATTTATTTGTCTGAAATGCATTGAAAACAGGCTGAGTTGTATACATTACAATTCCTTGAAATGCGCTGAATTGCTAAAAATGCGCTGAATAGCATACTAAAAATAAAGGGTACCTCATGATTTCGATATTTTAAGCACCCCCCTAATATGTATGGGCTTATAAATGCGCAAAATTGCATACTTTAATAAAAAGCTTATCAGCTCGATACTACTCGCAGAGTGACTAAATAGTGCCGCAGTATGGTGAAAAAGTAGGACATTTTAATCTTTAACTTCTAAATACATAAACTGAAAATTTTTTACTATTTCATTTAAATTTCAAAGAATATCGGATTTAAGCTCGCTTCCCTTATTTAAAGCATTTGTATGTATGTAGGTTTAAATATAACAAATATATACGGATGTGTGTACATATATGTTAATTTTGGTTCCACCAAAACATTTTACAACAAACCGCTTTCCTTTTTAACTGCAACGCCATAAATCACAGTCAACACAATAAATCTGCGTTTGAGTCAAACCTGAAAGGTTAAACAAAAACCTTCGACCTAAATACTTCTAAATACACATACACACAAACGAATATTCGCGTGAGTGAGCTTGTTGTTTTGCGCACAAAAATGAATGCACATGAATTTGGGTAAATATTTGCTGACAAATGCACACCTCTAAGCATAAATTTAAATACTGAACAACAGCAAGAAAGCGCCTCTTCTGTGGACTACAATGGAAGGAGAGCAAATATACTACATATCGACATATATGTATGTACATACAACTTAAATATCGAACATATGTATGTATGTATATATATGTACATACATACACTTATGTATATTAGTGTATCTCCTTCTCCGCATACTTTCCAAACTTGTTCATACATATTTTCGATCGGTTAAAGTGTTGGTGTGAAAATGTGAATTTTCCACAATTTCACTGACACTCTGCCGCCTTTCCACTCGATAACTACATATGTATTGTAAAACAAAATATTAAGTTATTGTGGAAATATTTGCCTACACTAAGGCGCACCAAGCAGGTACTTATATAAGCAAAACAAAATTACTAAAAACTCCAACTAAGGCTAAGTAAATATGTGCAAATGTGTGTGTATATACATATAAGTTAGTGTGTTTGCGCTATTGTTTGTTGTTGTCATGTCTATGCAAATATTTATGGCAAATCATGGCCGTAGCCACGTTGACTTTTAACCCAAAAATTTTGTTAACTACCAAACACCTTTTCAAATAATGCTACTAACACAAATAAATACGAAATACAAAGTTGCTCGCTAGCACACAAATGCTTGCACAATAATGGCTGTATTCACAAATCACTAAATCGACTACACAGGTGGAAGAAAGGTGTTGCTGTGGCACCTGAAGCAGCGTCTTTTACACAAGTGATTGTTGTAGCATATCCAAAAGGGGCGGCTTTGTGATTTTGCGCTTACATACATGCATACATATGTGAGTGTTTGGCTAAGCTTATGTAACTAAATTTTAAAGTTTAAGGCAACTTTTCAACGCTTTTTTGGGTCATAAAGAAATATGCACAAATACAGTNGCCATAAAAATTAAATATTTGTTCCAAAGCAAGTGTCCTAAGCACAGCATACGCTGAATAGAAGCGAAATTGTCTAACAAATTTCGGTCTGAATTCAGTTTCAACCACAAAAACCAGAAAATTCAGTCGATATATATTCCTGAAATGTGCTGAATTACTAATAATTTCGATAAAGGGCGCCTATTTGCTTAAAATCTATTATCAACGGCTCTGAATAGCCGCTGGTTCGTTTGTTATAAATGCAAAATGATACCTACTTCATTGCAAAATGTTTACTGAATTGCACTGAGTTGTCAGTAAAAGCAGCATCGGCAGCATTTTTATGCGAACTTTATTGCTATGAAATGTTTTAACAAACGTATAGCTGCAGAAAGCTCGCGTACGAACAAATATTTAATTTCTCAAAATTTTAAACGAGATAGGAAATATGACAACCACAAGACAATTGAAAATTTTATTTATGGCACAGAATAAAATCTTGTTGCACCGTTTTCTGTACGAAAATATCAAAATTTGCAATTATATGGTTATGTGAAGCATATTGAGCATTGAAATTTTTGAAAACACCTTGCTGAATTGCGCTGAATCAGCTGTAGTCGCGCTAAAGGGCACATTTTTTCGTAAAATCGATTAGTAAAATGTAGTTTAGAGTAAATCAATACTGCTGAATTGCATTACCTTTAATAAATTACCTAAAATAAATTTTATAGGAAAAAAATTTAAGCGCAAGTACCGAAAATATTACCTGCGCTGAATTTTACGGAATTGACATAACCTAGTACTATGAAATAAAGTTTTCAATAAATTCATTAAATAAAAAAAAATTAATTTCATTTTAATGAAGAAAATATAAAAATGTCTGCCAAAATATGTTGCTGAATTGCGCTGAATTTTTCGGAATTGTCATAGATTGGCACTGTAAAGTATAGTTTTCAATAAATTCATTGAATAAAGGTTTGCTGAATTGCCTGTCACGCCAATATACGTTGAACAAAGCGAGCTAATTCTACTGAACTTTGTGAAACTACACAAAATTTTAAAGTAAAACAAAAAATTTTCGACTTTTGTGTCACATCCCGAAAATGTATTAAAAATATTAAGCTGAATTGTGCTGAATTAAGCTGAATTGTGCTGCCATGTTTTGCTGCTAATTTTTATAAAAAACTACCAGCTATTAAGTAGGCTTAAAGCGCTCGACGCTGCTGAATTGTGTAAAGCTTCACAAAATTTGAAAGTAAAACAAAAAAATTTCAACAAGTAGCTGAATCGCGCTGAATTTACGTAAGCATACTTAGTTGCTAATTTTTATAAAAAATACCAGCTATTAAGTTTGCTTAAATTGCCCGACGCTGCTGAACGGCATTGAGTGGGCGACAATTGTAATAAACCATTGGAAATCGGAGAGTTTTCATACCCTTTTCCGGGAGTAAACCCGCAAGCCTCAGTTATGGTGCTCTGTCCAATAAGTCCTTAACATCTAAAGGTAGCCAAGCAAATTTTCATACATTTCTTTCTTAAATTTAAAAGTTTTTGAAGGAGAGCCTTAAATAAATATGCACATTTACACCTGGTCCCATTCATATATTCCTAAAAAGTTCACGCCTCAAAGTGTTGCGAATAGTAAAACGTGTTAACGCCTACAAGTATGCAACAATAAAGCAAAAGTACTATGCTAAATGTTAGCGTACAAAAGCGCACATATCAGCAGACAAAGCTGTTACGAAAGAAAAGCGCACCGTCCGTTACATGAGCGAGCTTACAAAAGACCACCTGCATTGTGCGCCTAAAAGCGTGCATTATACAAAAACAAATCATAGCAGGAAAACTAAATGGTAGTTGAGACCTTTTTCTCTGACTACTGCCAATTGTCTGCAAATTTTTGCCGCCTCAAAAACGCAGCTGGAGTTTGCGACAAGCAAATGCGCCTAAATGTGTATGCTATGCCAAAGAAAGCAATGATTGCATGAAACGTATGTACATATGTGGAGTCTGTGTAAGCAAGAAGCAGTCAAGCGCAGACACTTTAAAGGCCACAAAGCGTGCGAAAATGTGCTGCAGGCATGTGTAAACTTGTTTTTGAGAAGGAAATTTATTGCGCGCTTATAGGTGTAAAGCGTTATGCGAGCACTACTTGGTTGGTAGGTGGAAAAGGCATACAAAACAACTGCGGAATAAATGCATTTAAATGCGAAATATTTGCACTCAAGCAAAATATTTATAACAAAGAACCTAAGCATGGCTGTGTAGACCTTAGGGGGCACATTTAACAAAGCGGCGTTTTATGATCATTTTTATGATTTATTTTTATTATTATGTTCATTTACCTCTTTCTTGCGTCCAGTCAACCCACCCGAATCAGCCAGCCGGCAGCGCTTCTCGCCGAAAAATATTACATAGTTTTTAGCGCATCGCTTAGNATAAATGCATTTAAATGCGAAATATTTGCACTCAAGCAAAATATTTATAAGAAAGAACCTAAGCTGTGTAGACCTTAGGCGGCACATTTAACAAAGCGGCGTTTTATGATCATTTTTATTATAATTTTTATTATTATGTTCATTTACCTCTTTCTTGCGTCCAGTCAACCCACCCGAATCAGCCAGCCGGTAGCGCTTCTCGCCCAAAAATATTGCATAGTTTTTAGCGCATCGCTTAACATTTATTATTACAGCCAGACTCAATTGGGTAAGCAGCCGGAAATGGAGAGCGCATATATGATTTTTCATAGCATGCATTTAGGCGCTGCTAAACGAATCATAAGCAGGCACGTAAGCATCATTTTGAGAGTATTTACCAAACCACTCAGCGCAAATAAAGCTGCACAGAAAAAAAAACGGCTAAAAGCAAAGCAAAAAAAAATGCGGCAAAATATAATGAAAAGCGAATGGAAGTTGGAAAAAGTGCACCAGAGAAAATTAAAAAGCGCAAACTACAAGCATACAAATGGAGCACATCGAGCGCGTGCATTTGTTGTTGCATACAAACAGGCGCTGTCACAGCTAGAACTAGCTCATCGACTGCAACCGAATGAGTGAGTGGGGAAGTGAATGAGTCAGTGAGTGACTAGTGGCACTACAAGCGTCAAATAAACAAGTATTTTGCTGTTAAAATGCGCGTTTAATATGTTGGAAAAGTTGTGAAGTTACGAGTGGGGTTGAGAGTGGAGTGGAAGCTAAAACCGTGCTCATAGTGAGATAAGCACACAAAAGTGCATGGCAGCACAATAGCGTAGCGAAGCGACGAAATGCAGGCACATAATAATAATAATAAAGTCGACGGTAAATAACTGACGACGTTTGCCAAGCGCCAAGTTAAATAAAAACTTATTGCATACTTTTATGCATTGATGGCACACAAGAGTACACACACACACACGCACACACACGCACATATGCACGTGCGCGCTAGAGTTTAGCGCAAAAACTTTGCATAATTTCGCTATGTACTGACATAAGAACTTATGTATGCANTTATTGCATACTTTTATGCATTGATGGCACACAAGAGTACACACACACACGCACATATGCACGTGCGCGCTAGAGTTTAGCGCAAAAACTTTGCATAATTTCGCTATGTACTGACATAAGAACTTATGTATGCATGCATACATACACATGTGCAAGTTCTTTGTTAAAAGTTGTTTGAGTTGCTGAAGCGCAAATACTTAAAGAACCAAAAGTGTGCTACAACTTAAAAAAAAAAAACTTAATTCCAGAGACATTTCAAATGACAGAAATATTAAGTTTCAATCAATAGAACAAATATTGAATTCTCTTTCGCCTAATGGTATGTAACAACTTTAGTTTTAGTTAATTTAAAGTAAAAAGTTACTTCAGAGTCGTTATTATAACTTTTTTATATACTAATATTATAAATGTGAAAGTTTGTAAATGAGTGAGGGTATGAGTATGTTTGTTGCTCTTTCACATTAAGATGAGTATGGATTTCTAGGAAATTTGGCAAACAAATAGGCTGTGTTTTAATTTGCCACCTTTTTCAAAAGTTGAAATCAATTATTAAGATCAATAAAATATTAGAACAATGTAAATATGTATTAAACGAAATGGGTTCCAAAAATAGTTATTTGGAAATTATTTAAATTCCATTTATAAATAAGCTAAATAAAATATCACTTGCTGAAAAAGTTATAATGAATTTCAATAAAAAGTTACACAACATTTTTTTAATATAAGTATCAAACGAAACAGGCTTAAAAAGTCTTTATTTCAAACGAGGCATTTTAAAGGCGGCTGCCACCTTTTTAGAAATCCAAAGTCAAAGTCAATTTAAGTAACAAGTTTAATAAAATTGTTCAATATGGATGTCAAAGAAGAGAGGTTTAAGGAAGCTGTATTTTGAAAATATTTTTGACGAGGATTACCACCAGTTTAGAATTTCGTAATCAATTTTATTTGCAAACTAAATAAAATATTTGGATATGGGTATCAAACGAGAGAAATATTTTTAAGGAGGGTTGCCATCTGTTCAAAAAGGTAAAATCTGTTTAATTAGCAAGTTAAACGAAGTATTTCAATATGGGTGTCAAACGAGTGCGGCTAAAGAAAGCTTGATTTCAAAAATATTTTTTAAATGGGGCTGCCACCTGTTTATAAATCCAAAGAAAATGTAAGTAGCAAGTTAAATAAGATATTTTAATATGGGTATCAAACGAGAGAGGTTTAAGGAAAGCTGTATCTACATACAGTGAAACCTCTCCTAACGGACACCTCTATTAGACGGACACCTCCCTTGGGCGGACATTTTTTCCTATACCAAGTTTTAAGTATAAATTTCGGAACAAATTACTCTCTCTTAAGCGGACACTCTCTTGGCCGGACGCGGACAGTTATTTTGCATAAAATTGACACAAAAACTCTATTGGGCGGACGCGAACCTCTTATCAACGGACATTAAGATTTCTTTTCATAACAAATCAAACAAAAACCTCCGTTGAGCGGACGCGAACTCCTCATAGGCGGACTACTAAATGGAAAAAGGGGACTTCCCGCACAAAATGTGATTGTTATGCACACATTTAGTTTGGTTTGCGCAGTGGTTTAGGTTCGTTATTTGAATTGTCAGAAACCCTTGGAGACTGATAAAAACATGAAAACTATTGATGAAAAAGGTACTGACACTGAAAAAAATTAAAAATAAAACTTACGTCAATCGACAATTTCCCAGTTTTTTATGTAATGAATCTATGATTTTATGTAGTTTATGGACTAAAATGTAACATTTATTTTTATTTTGTTATTACTTAATATGTACTTAGGCACATAAATGAAATGTGCACTTTTGACAAAATATATGCACATTTTTGTTTGAACGATGTAATATCAATATCTTTTATTCAAATAAGAAATAGTGACTATTCAATTATATAAAACATTAAAAAGTTCTAAAATAGGCTTCCCCTCCATTAAGCGGACACCTCTCTTGGGCGGACAAAAAATGACTGACGGTGAGTGTCCGCCCAAGGGAGGTTTCACTGTATTTCGAAAATATGTTTGACGAGGGTTCCCACCAACTTAGGAATTTAAAATAAATTTAATTAACAAGTTAAATAAATCCTAGTAAAGCTATAAATGTGAAAGCTGGTGAATGAGTGCGCGTATTTGTAACTCTTTCTTTGTTGTTTGTGTTTGTTTCTTTGTTTTAAAGTCAACACACAAAAAAGTCTCCACAGCTACCAATCTAGAATCAAGCCCAAGTACTTGAGCCTCAGGTGAATAACTCCAATTGAGGAAAGAATCGCGTGGGGTATCTTATGCTTCCTTGTGAACAAGACGAGTTTGATCTTACTAGAATTTGAAACGAGTTCACAATGCGCGGACTACTTACTCACCAGACTTAAATACTTTTGAATCAGATCATAAAAAGTATCCAGACATTTACCTTAAGCCAAGCATAGCCCATACATCAAAACAATTCACCAAAACTCTATGCTTTATAAGCCAATAAAATACCCAAAAGTCTTCACAAAGTAAACTTAATGATTTTATTAATACCATTAGCATACTTTGAGGCGCAAGCAATGAGTATGCTACGCCATTAATACTTAATTAAACGCGCAGGTAATTCAAAATCTGATATTTCAAAAGAAAGGAAAATATAATTTAAAATCTACTGGTTTACCGGACAAATTAGCAAACATAAATACCAACAAAGCCAGCAATGAATTATGGCAATGAAAATACGTTTTTGATATACCTCACATACATACACCTTTGACGGCATACTTACAGGCTCTACGGTTATTTAAAATGTGATTGCCATCACTCGGCTGGCAGAGAGCTCATTAGCATTTCGCATAAACAAACAAGGAGCAATGAACAAACGAATGCGATGAGCGGCTCAAATGAGTGCGAATAAATGCGAATAAGTTGTTGACATAACGCTCGCACACAAAAGTATGCAGCAATCAAGCAGGCATGCGCCTATAAGTATGCAAAGCGGTAGAAAAGTGAAGGAGTGCGAGAAGAGACTTGAAATTAATTGCATTTGAAGTATTTTTAAATACAATCAACACATTTTTGTCATTAAGCCAGTCAGGCGAGCCGCCAGTCAACGAGCCGCTGACGCTGCTGCTGCCGCTGCCACCAATGAACCGTTGAGCCGACAACGTGATGAGCAGCTGGCAGCGTATACATTTAGGCTGACTGAGTGGATTTGCATGAGTGCTTGGGAAAAGTATACATGTGTATGTGTGTGTGTGCATGTGTAAACAACGTACATTTATTTGCGGTTTTAATTGTACGCCAACAAAAATTCGCACGCACACACACGAAAACAGCAAGCAATCACTGAACACAGTTATAATAATAAAATAAAAATGGCGAATATTACATGTAAAAAAGCAACAAGCAAGCATGAAAAAAATACAAAATCAAACGAATTAAAATACAAAGTTTGCCAATAAAACCGAATTAAAATTATCGCAGACAAAATAAATAATAAATATAAATACGTGAAAAAAAGTTGTTTATTAAATGAAAAAAAATTTAAGTCAGTGTAAAAATAAAATGTGGCAAAATTTTAATGCGCTTTTCAAGTGTTGTTTGCATACTTTCCGGCGATTTTTTGGATCGAATGCGGCACAACAATATATGTCTGTATGGAAGAGAAAATACTTTAAAATGGAATTTTAAATGTGAAATCTGTTAATTTACACAGCACTCAAACAACAAAAGGGAGCAGATTGGTTGAGAAAAAAATCAATGGCCCATGTCCTTGCACTGACAGTCTTTAATTAAAAATGCCGTGCGAAGCAATATACGACAGCAAGTTTAAGCGAAAGGTGCTACGTAACAGCCTATGGCGAAACAGTCTGCATTGCTTGACAAAAGCAAATACAAACAAGAAAAGTAAGAAAGAGGAGAAGATGAGGAATGCATCAATATGTGTTGCCAATTGCAAGGACAGACAACTCAGTCGTCCGGCAAGCCAATCGAGCAGGCCAGCCAACTCTCTTTGAAGGGCAATTGCATGTAGAAGCCTCTTTTACTGCAAAGACGTGCGCAAACAAGGTTAATCTGAGATTAAAAA
This sequence comes from Rhagoletis zephyria, assembly GCF_001687245.7. NCBI lineage: Eukaryota > Metazoa > Arthropoda > Insecta > Diptera > Tephritidae > Rhagoletis > Rhagoletis zephyria. The sequence goes on along the minus strand of NW_016158213.1, from coordinate 122,479 downwards.
GTCGTATATAGCGTGGAGGAGACTGCCTTCATTGCACACACACACACTTACACCTACACACTCAGCCTGCAGAAATTCACGTTTGTAGTCTCTTAAAGGGGCACACCATCAGCCTATATGATTGTACGTTGCTTGCTACTTCAATTTTTCCTCTTCCTTGCTTTCACTCGCAGTTGTCGCAGCTTCTCTCCTCTTCGCCAGCATTTCTCTGCTTACTTATTTTTATCTTATCCTTTGTGCAGTGCGACATTTAGCGTGAAAATCTGCAGCTATTTAACTTATAAATTTCACTTGAAAGACCACTTTCCTGCCTGCTTTAATACTTTTTTTTGCAGTCTGTGTGGGCAGAAGTATACACCCCGTGTCAATTGTATAAACGCACCACATATTGACACGTTTTAACAAGTCTTTTTTTTTGTTCAATTTTGATTATTTTTTTATAAAAATTTAGTTTATCCTTTCAACAAGTTTCAAACTTGTTGCAATATTAAAAAATTTCAGCAAAATTTCGTAAAAATTTCAAACTTTTTAATTAGATTTCTCAGGAAGATTTTGAGTATGCAGATTTATAGCCCATTAAATTTGAGTATAATAAAGTGCAAGTTTGAAGTAGCTTTGATTTTTGGCATTTTTTTTTTTGAAGGTATTGCTCATTTTCGGATGATTTTCGGAGGGGATTTTAAGGCAGGGACCGAAAATAACCGTTTAATATTAATATTTTTATTTTTAGGTGAATACAAAATCGTAATTTTTTGATGTTTATTTTTTTCCGATCAAAAATAAGTGTTAAATATGGATTTTTATTTTTCTGGATAATGTTTTTAATGACCGATTTTAATCTCTTATGATCTAAAATTTAGATTCTAAATCATTAAGTACTGCTCAAAAAATGGGATAGGCCGCAACATACACTCATATAAATTCATGGCCGTATTTCTGCTACAATTGCTTGCTTCGAAGATTAAAAATAAATGTTAATACTACAAGTTTTTTATAATTTTTTTTTTTTTGTAATTAGCGATGGCCCAAGTTCAAAAAATTAAAAAAAAAATAAGGAAAACAAGCCAAGTCTAATAATAGATGGTTATACATCATTTTAAAGGTCTATAAGGTCTTCTATATATAAGAAACCAATTTACATACACTAAGTTTTGTTTAGGGTGCATTTCGTGATTTTTTTTTTTTTTGAGGTTTACGTTGGCGTGAAAAAAATATGGGAGTAAGTTCTAATTGGGGGTCCACGAAAATTTATCTGGTTTTGATAGCAGAGAACAAAAATATTGGCTTGGCTTTATATATCAGTGTAGGCAGATAATACACTACTCAAAAATATGAAAGAAGCAAAAAAATCAAAATTTTTCGGAAATTTTTGCCAGGCCGTATTTCGGTAAAAGATCATCGTATTGAGACTTTTAAAGCTTTAAAATTCTAGTTTACAAATTTCTCGGGTAAAAATTTTTATTAGCTACGGTTCCCATGCAATCCTAACAGATAGCTCGAAAATATAATTTAAACAAATTTCGTTTGCTTTTTTTTTGGTCCACGGGCTTGAAAAATAATTTTGCAGGTATGCCGGCATATGGATCAGATAGCCTGTTNAAATAATAATATAAATAATGTAAAAGAAACACAAAATAAATTTACCGTCTTCTCGATTCAATAAATTGCCACCAGATTGTTTTATTTTAGTCTTCAACTAAATTTTATGCTATATTCACTTTTTTTCGTCGAAATTGTATGCGATTTGACAGACCGCCAACAACAACTTTATATTATGACGTAGATGCGCAGAACGAAAAATTTTTGCACCCCTATCGGCGCAATCTTTGTATTCTATCATTCTTGCCTGTTTCTTACCCTTTGATAATAATATATTAGCGCTTACACATATGTATGTTAGTGTTTAGCCAAGCTTCTCCTCCGACTTGTGGCGTGCGCCTTGATGTTGTCACACAAAGGGAAGGGACCTACAGTTTTACGCCGACTCCGAACGGCGATTGTATTTTTATGAGAAGCTGTTTTTCATGGCAGAAATTCTCACTGAGAAATAAAATTCACATCTTCTCACTACAACTCAATTAAAGTGCAATCAATTGTTATTTCCTCTTTTGTGAGTTAATTGCGTGCAACAATTAATCAAGGAGTAGCAACTTTTAATAAACTTTGTACGAGTATTTCGAGATTATGAAAAATACCGTCTTCGCACATTATAAAGACTTTTTCAATACACACAAGGTTTAGGAGCTTATTGGTTTTGTATACATATGTACATGTATGTATGTATTAACAAACACATATTTTAAATTTACAATATTACTAGTACTAAATCTACATAAATCTTTCACTTAAATTACACAGTTTTGAAGAGAATTCTTACATATAAATGTGTGCATGCCCAACATGTAAGCACGTGGCCTAATTTGAGGCACACCAATGTGAGTTGATTCCAGGTATTCTTACATGAATTTGTAATCATTTTATGATTTAACTAATTAATGCTACAACTTCCTTACATACATACGTATGTATGAATTTTGAGTAGTCAAATAACTATTAGACTTGCATATTTAAGTAGAAGAAAATTAAATCGCGTCTTAAAGTAATTTAAAATCTCTAGTATTTATAAGAAGTTTTATTCAAGGAAATGCTGACCATGCCATGTCTTTAAAATTTATATGTTATTGCTATTAAAGTTAGTTATATAAATACATTCATATTAAAAATGCTGCATAAATCTAAGATTTCATAGAAGTCTCTTTAATTGCAAATTGCTTTAAAATAGTGTTTTATTTTAAAGAAATATGTAATTTCATATGAAAAATTTCCACAGCCTCTATTTCATTGCTTCCATCTTAATTTACTTGCCTTCAACAAAAAATTTAATTCCAGCTGGCACAACTAACTCCACGAAGGCGCTCTCTTTCTCTGTAACACCGAGAATTTGTAATTCAACTAGTAAGCTTTCTAGATAGATAGATTTTATAGAGATTTACATTGAGGCCTTGGGTCTTGGGCGCATAGCACAGAGCTCATCATGGCACCTCGTCTAGCCCTAGTGCTCTAATGAAACCAAGCTGTTTCATTTTATTTCATTTCGGCGTTAGAGAGTGAATGTGCATAATGTGTATGTATTAGCCTTGTTCTCGCACCCACATCGCACTCTAAAAGCAGGTGCGGAGGGCTTTCTGCTGACATGTCGCAATAACGGCATCGTCTGTTTATATAGGGCCACAGCCTGCAGTGACCCGTTAGCAATCCTCTTATAAATCCCAGGGTGAATGTGATTACTTAGTTCCCTAGATCTCTTGGGGTTGTAACTTACAAGAAGTTCTTTCGTCGTCCCTAGTTCAGATTTGTTCTCCCAATGTGCTCTTCTTAACTGGCGTTCTTCTGCTCTTAACACCTTCCTGCTGGTATTAGGTGCCTATGCTTGCTTTCTTGCTAGTATGTCAGCCTCTTCGTTGCCCTGTATGCCTTTGTGTCCGGGAACCCACAGCAGTTGTACTGTGTTGTGTTCCCCAAGAGGTTCAATCTCGCTACCCATTCTCATACGACGATATGGCCTTTAGTGCAGCCTGACTCTCTCCACAGTTGCCAATGTGCTTTCTTCATGGATGTCTGCGGAATTTCTTTCGCACAAACACTGATGGCATACATCTGCGCTTGAAAGATACTAGGGCAATTCTCTTAGGGATCTTGGCCTTAGGGCCGTATATTCCCACCTCTATAGCTTGATCAGTTTTAGAGCCGTCACTTTGCTACATAGTTCGGTCCTGAACTTTTTTATCTTGAGATAATGAGCCTGACCATATATATTAATTCCGATACGGCAATGATTATTGAGAATTCCCAGGAGTAAGATGAGCTGTGGTTTTTTTGGTCATAAGAGCTCTTTAAAACCCTTCCTTTTAAATCATGGTCAAGAGCATCTTACTACTGACTAAATGCCTCGATCCAGGATGAAGCAAATGTAAGAAAAGGAACCCACAGCCTTTCGTAATACGGCGAGAACTCTTCAAGGTTTCTCCGCGTTTCTGGCTCATCAGCTATATATTCAGTTTCCTGCTAAGCATTTTGCGATCAATTTCGGCTTTAATTGCCGCGGACTGTCTGAGTACAGCATGTGGAGGTATTTAACTGGCAAACGGAACCAATATCGGTACTAATTGGCAGTGCGGCATGGACACACTAACCACCTTGGTAGGGCTTCAGGCCTATCTAAACTTCTGTCGTACTTTGGTTTCGACTCCACAGCGAGCCAACAATGTCAACTGTACCCACATTTGGGTGTTAAACCACAACCGCTACGATACTCTCCGAGGGGCCGTACCCAAAAACAAGCTTAAGTAAACTCTGGCGTCTCCTGTAACCCTTGGTGCTAGAAATAAGTCTCCGGTCAGACCTCATAGTCGAAACTATTACCAGTTAAGTTTCCATACCACTCTGGACTGGTGACCAACCTAAACTATCTGAGTACATACATACTTATGTACATATATGGTCTCTTCCTTGAAGCAGAACTAGTTCAACGAATTTTGAAGCACTCGTGAAGATCTAATTTTACATCGAAAATTTTCCGAGCTAAAATTTATAAAAATTCATTTACGCAAAATAATCGTCCCGTTCATCGAATTTAAATAACATGCACCAATTTTTCGAACACATACGCTCAAAGTATTAATAAAATTTAATTCACAATATTCCCTTTAGCCATTGAAGGAAATGTGCCCGAGTAATAATGCTATAATAAACCTTCCCCACAAGCCCAAAAAATATGCAAAGCAAATATTATGATGCATCAAAAAAAGCAGAAATTTCTGAAATTTCTCTACGCAGTTAAGCATTTTCCACTTACCTGTCGCTAACGTTTCACTTTGGCACGCGTAAAATGAACAAATTCTGGGCACACGCACACAGTCGTAAAATCTTAAAAATGTCAAATGATGGGGGCGCGTCAATGTTGGCACCACGCAAATTATTTCATTCATTTTTGACACCATTAAAAATAGCCGCTTGCCAATCCAGCAAACCAGCGCAGCGACTGACGGCCTGTTGGGTGGTTGCCGTAGTGGTGAGTGCATTGCCCCGGTGCTTGAAAGTGCCTTTGCGTTTGTGTGTGTGCGCACTTATTTTTTTATTTGTGGCGCAACAAGCTGTCAGTTGCCGGATATTTTAAAATTACTTCCGTCTACAGGTGGGCGTCACAGTTGCAGCAGCACCGCAAGCGGGTGGTGGCAGTAATTTTTTTTCGATCAAATTTCTCTCTTTTATTTCTAGGAATAATTCAATTTACGCTAAAAAAATATGCAACATGCATACATATCTACGCATAAATTCTTTCATAATTTATGATCATTTAGCTCGCGCAAATGCCAATGCACCGTCCAACATCCACACCAGAATATAGCCAACGCGTTGTGGGAAACACACACAAAAAAGTCAGCGGCGCCGTCCACGCCAACGCAGCCCCGCGGATAAAAACAATGACGACAAATACGACGATGACGACGGCAGGCAACGAGGAGGCGACAAAAAATTTACATAATCGTCCGTCCGTGTGTCCTTTGCACACCGCCATCGCTGGCAAACTGTTCGAAAGTTGGCGACACCCAGCCGGCAGCCGAATACAGCTGGTGGCTCTCGCTATCTTTTGCCGGTTTTTACTTGCTGAAAGTGGGCATGTTCTCTCCTGTTCAGGGTTTCTCTATCGTTTATTTGCACTCTTCTCAGAGGGCTGTCCGCCTTTTAGTTTTGTCGCGTTACTGACCTGGCACCGGTGGAGAGAATGAATGCCGTTTGGAGCGGAACAAAATTTCTCGACTTGCGCACCTTATGTCTGTGCAGAAATAAAAGGGAAAACTGTTATACAGCTCAATATCAAAGGAATGCCAAAAAAATTAGTTAACAAAAATCGGCGACTTTTTATATTGCTTAGGAAATTATGCATAATCCTTTACGACGAGCGATTGCCTTAGATCCATTCTTAGTAAGACAAATATTTCTTAGTACGAGTTTGAACTGGAAGGGCCTGTCAGTTATGGGTGCCAGAATTCGAAAGCGCTCATTGTCGCTGCAAACTTTGTTGAGAGTGTTTTCACTACAACTCCATTTTTTTGTTTAAAGCAAGAGAATAATTTGTCTACCATAGACTACTGGCTTGAGATAATAACTGTTATATGGCTTACTAGAATCTATGGCAAGTTCACTAAGGGTAACAAACAACTTAATCCTTACTATATAAACCTACTAACGTCATTCGCGTAGAAAATCAGCTCTTTCCGCAGATTGCTGACAACCACATTTCAGCGAAGAAATGAGAGAATAGCTTATTCTATATGGTGCCAGTTGTGATCCCAGTTATGGCCCAAGCTTATCCGGAGGCTCGTCGGTAAGATATTGTTAAAAGTCCCGAAAAGTATTTACCCACTTAACGATTGTATAGAAAGCAGTCTCGACTTGGTACATAATAGGGCGAAAACTACCGACAACAGAGGGACCCAACTCCGACAAATACAAAGATCCTTTGGCTGTGATTGGAGAGCGTTACGTGCTCGTGGTGCTGCTGCGCTTGCATCAAGTCTAAGTCTGTTACCGGTAATCTCTTCTGACGTCGCTCTGAGCAACTTCGTGACTTGTGGATTTTCAATGCTGCTGAGGAAACCTGGTTACCTTAACGCACTTTTAAAAAAATGTCATTTCGATAAAATTGCTGATTCACTTGGATCTGTCACCTAACCCGATGCATTCGCGCTACATAGCAATAGTCAAGCCTATAGTGCTCTATGACGCCTTGGTGTCGTGGAATGCCACAAAAAGTCCTCGTACCGCCACGCCAATGGAGAAGACTCAGCTCCTCGCTGCACTGGCATCACGGGACCGTTGGTGTCAAATCCAACGGCTGATCCCAATTAGTTATGGCAGTTATTTATCTCATATAGTATTTCTTCTAAGAACATCCTACGCAAGCCCGTAGAGAGGGAGAGGAAGGGGTTATCGGTACCGGTCTGTGTGTGACTCAACGCCATCGGGACGGCGCTCACTCGGAGATATCGCTTTGATGGCAGCTACAACTTTGGTTCCAGTGCTCAGGTCTCTATGAAATATTGGGGGAAATAATCCTAAGAGGAGGTTCTTTGGCTCGAAGGATCATGAATGACTCAGTGAGAGGGGAGACCAGTATGTTTGCATGTATGTATTTGTATCAGGGTACGAAAATAAACTGTACAAAACAATTCCCATTTGCTCATCGATCATCATATCATTTGTGGTTTTGTACATAGTCAGAAACAAATTGTAAGATTCACTGTCATTTTCCCCAACGAGAAACGTTTGCTTTTCGTTTGTGACAATTGTACCATAGGGTACGTTTTATATGTATGCAAACGTTTCAATTACGTGAAAAATAATTTTTTCTGTAAATTTTCATATCCAATTCAATTAAAAAACATTTTTATTTTTTTTATTCATTGCAGCCATTCGTTTTGTATTTAGTTATTGCATATATGTACATACATACATATATTTTCCCTGCACGATTCATTTCGTTTGCTGTTTCGTCTGTAACTACTAAACTACTGTAGTGTACTATCGCCAAAGTGAACTCAGCCGTTTTGTTTTGTATTGTACCGAACTGTTGAAGTAATAAACGAAACGAAATAGTAACGTACAATATAGTTTATTTTCGTACACTGATTTGTATTAAAAAAAATATTTATTGGTTCAAAAATGGTGGGTAGGCACTGGGGCCAATGGCAAAGTTCGTTTGCCACCTCTGCATGGTTGTAAGTCATGCAGAGTCCGCAAAATACTCCGGAAACAGTGTCCGGAGGATGCTTCAGACTAGACCGAGCATACTTTGAAGTGCCATCTAATTAAACTTAAGAAAGTTCAATTACATCGCAGTTGAGAAGTGTATGTCCAAAAATTTCCTAAATTGCATAAAGGAAATATTATTTTTTTTTCAATCAAAATCGGTTCAAACTACTTATCATATATTAATATTTAGTTTTTTTATATTTCCATCAATTTTATATCACGAAGTCATAATTTGTAGCACTAATATTTTATAGGTATACCAGTTTTCGGGAGTATAACAGTTCGGTATATCAGTTTCAATAGTATAACAGTGACGTATGCACGCCTTAAAGTTGCTCATAAAAAATACCCTTGCTTCCACAATATTTTTTTAACTGTTATACACGCATATTTTATACAGTTAAGAGAGCATGTGCTACGTTACAACTAAGAGTGTGCGAAAAAAGAGACTGCCTTAGTGTGGTGAAATTAAAAAAAAAAACCAAAATAATGAAGTTATTCTAGTCTTGCTTTTTATTTTTATACCACTTTTAGCTTCTTTTTATAGCAAAATAGTCAAACGACCCCTAAAAGTATGCACTTAACCACAGCATAGCAGCCCCTTTTCTTGTTATTTGTACGCTTAAACACGCCTTAGAAACCTGTCAAACGCCACTAAATATTGTTAAACGACATCGTAATGAAATCAAATAGCCAGCATTCGGACTATAAAACTAACAGCAAACAGCAATGCAAGCATACATACGTACATACATACTAGCACATGTACATACACCCGTAAAATAAAAGGATTCAATAGTCCTCATTTAGTTGCGCTTAACAACATGTCACTCACTTCAATTCAACACATACGCACTGTGATTGCCAACCAAACAATGGTGCAATGCACAAAAACAACACTTCGCCAGGCACGTGTCGGCAAATGACTATTTATACATAGGTGTGTGAGTACTTAGTAGTCAGTGTTGACACGGACAAATTATTTTTCCTACCAAAATTAACTACCAAGACCGACCAAAATCTACCAAAAATTTGTTTTTTTCTTTAAATTATTTTACGGTTTCCTCCACCAGCCCACATAAGGCTCGGCACCATGCAAGCGCAATTGGGCTCCACGCTCTGCGAGACAATCAGCCTTTCGTTGCCTTCAAACCCTTCATGTCCCGGAACCCACCACAGCGTTACGCTTATGTGGGCTCCCAGGTGGTTCAAACGAGTTTTACAGCTGTTCACACCACCTAATTCCGGCAAAGAGTGTTAGGCCTTCAACGCTGGCTGACTATGCGACATAATATTTTTTCTGGCCCCATTTGTCCTTTTACCAAGGCATTCAAGAACACAGGCTTCGATTGCGAAGACTTCGGCCAGGAATATGGTTGGGTATGTACCCATTGGCAGACTTTTCTGGAATCTTGTCCAGAATCTTGGTCCAAGTACCTCCTGCCCCAGTAATCTCGCCGGTCATCTTCGATAGGTCGGTATATCATACTTGGGACCCTTCGTCAATCAGAGTTACTATCACCTCACAGCAGTACCTCTCTAGAATTCTGACCTTGTAGAATCTCCAAGTGACCCCGAAGATCTTCAGTTTTTTTGCTGATCGTATTGGGCAGCCATAGCGCGTTCCAGCAGGCCTCTTTTTCGATCAGAATAGACAGTGGAGGAATGCCTGTAATGACACCAAGGGCATCAGTTGTATAGGTGCCCATAGCTTCTGTGATGCCCACGCGGATCAGTCGGTGCAGTTTGCTCAACCAAAATCCTATCTAGCCTACCGACCTACCAAATGGAAAAGAACCTTCCAGTTTTGGTACGAAAAGCCCAGGTTTGGCAACACTGTTAGTAGTCCATTCATGACAGTGTTTGTGTGTATGTATTTAGCGTCAATTGAACTCCACGAAAAGTAAAAGAAGAGCAGTTGGGTATAGCTTTAATTTGTACCACCGGACCACAACGTAATTTTATTTCAGGTTTCACCATTTGCATACTTTTAGGGTTGTTCAGCATGTTCTACAGCCCCTTTTTTCTTTTTTATGTCTACATACATACATACCAAAAATTTGAGAAATGCCCTGCGGTCCTGCAAAGTAGACGCCTTAATGCCTTAATACCTTTTCTAATCATATGGAACACACACAACAAAAAATCACAAAATGCGTCTACGCCTAACAGCAGACTAAATATGCGAGTAAGTAAATCTCGCTCAACAATAATCACTGTCCGCCTACATTTTTGTTTTTGTTGTTGAACAAGCACACAGCCATAAAAGTTTATACTTCCACCTTCCGTTGCTGTCACACACGCTTCCTCTTCTTTTCTGCATAAACAATTTACTTATTTTTTTTTTTATTTACACAATATTGCACATTGTGCAGCGGATTTACTCAATGAATTGCAAGCATATTTTTTCGCAGAATTTTTTTCTGCTTTCATTCAGTTTTTTTTTTTTTTTTGTTATTGTCTGCGCCACTCGCCGACAGGACATTTCGTACTTCCTTCCACAACTCCTTGTCGTCTACGAAACGTGTCTATTACAGGTGAATTGCTGTTATGTGTTACTTACTTTAACATCTATCAACCTTTTGTTGTCGCTCTATTTTCAAGCTTCCACCACCACGCTCGACTTTCTTTTCTTTCTTTTACACCTCATCCGCCCTCATCTTCAGCTACTCAAATGTCNTTTCAAGCTTCCACCACCACGCTCGACTTTCTTTTCTTTCTTTTACACCTTCTCATCCGCCCTCATCTTCAGCTACTCAAATGTGCTAGCTTCCCTTCGGCTCACGGCGGGTAGTTTCAACTCAACGGAACGTGTTTGGGATTCAGTATATTTAATATAGTTGGTGACAAAGTAGTTTTATAGTGTCTAAATGTTGTTCGAGGTTGTCTTTTATGTTTGGCAAATGTGTTGTGCAAGCATTTTTTTTACTCGTTTCTTTGTAGTGTTGGGCCTGCCTTGAGGGAAAAATAAATTAATTGGCGGCATTAATAAAAAAAGAGCGGTGGCTATATGAAAATAATGATAAGAGTGATGTGGCGGAAGAGATAAATATGTATGACGTGCGTGTGTCTGCTGTTAGCCTATATGATGGTGGACTTACATTCACCCTGCGAGGAGCACCGCTCGGCTGTCCGAGTGTGTGTACATGTATTACTTGGTTACCCACTTTCTACTTACATACTGCTTAGACAGAGTTACCTTGCCCCATGCTGGTGAAGAGGAGCCGTCCGGGGTTTGGGTCATTCTTTGTCCCAGTTATTCCTGTCCGGGAGGACCTTGAGGTTTTGTATGAAGTTAAAACTCGGCAGGCACAGGTCAACAAAGCTTATGCGCAGCCCATCTTCTTATTCTATAAACTTAAGAGAAGATAGTGCATAAGCTACTTGCCCGCTACAATGACCCCTGAGATGAGCCTTGTTGTAAACAGTAGACTCCCACGCAGGCCAATCGTTACTGAGCTTGGCCCGCAGGGGCTTCACTTCTGCCTTCTTGCATCATAAGTGAGAATTGGTTTAGAGATGGCATCATAGGAGGGGGATGAGGAGGCCAGTTTTCGGCTGATGCCCCGGTTCCGTTCCATAAGTTAGCGGCAGATCCAAATAAAGGCCCTGGCCTTTTGAATATTTTTATTTAGGTGCGGATTCCATGAGAGCTTGCCATCAAGGATAACTCCTAGATATTTGACCCCTTCGGAGAAGTGTATCTTTTTACCTTAACGGAATGGTTGACCGTTTTCCTTTTCCTGGAGAATATAAATATGCTAGTCTTATTGGGGTTTACATATAACCCATTGTTACTGCACGAATTGGCAACTATGTTTAGAGCATTCTGCAAAAGGTTGGAGATAGTGCCGTATTCGCTAAGAAGGTAGCAGAGAGGAGATCACTTCCCCTGCGGGAAATCTTTCGTAGCAAAGAATCTGACCCTTTCCTGTCCTAGAGTGAATGTAATATTTCTGGACTTAAGGACTTTTGCTATCTAGCGTAATGTGGTTTCTTCAACCTCTCTACGCCGGACGCAATTGTCCTCGAATCTCTGGAGTCACCAGGGAGGTACACTGAGCAAATGACTAGCATGTGCGTGTTTGTCCGAGTGATAGACTCAGCTTCATTGCGATCTGGTCCTTGTTGGTAAATTCTGGAATGAGAAAGGCGGTGATATGATCAGCTATCACCAGGCATGCTCTAGGCCGTTTTTGTTGAAGTAGTTATAAAATATCTTATCCAGTAGTCCCTTTATCTGCTTCCCGCATATATAAGGCTCCTGGATGAAGACGATGTCAACGTGGTTCGTCCTCATAAAACGTCTGTGCCAGGACCGCTGAAGCCGCTTTGGCATGTTGTAGGTTTATTTGGATGCACCTCACTACCATATTGATTGTACAAGTTCTCCGCCTGTAAGCAGCGAGTCGGGTGTGGACCCTTGCCAGTGTTGGTAGAACGGGCAGGGGTGGTGTTGCCTTTGCCTGCCTAGGGTGTACGTGTCGCTTACAGGTTAGTAGAACGGGCAGTTGTCTTTGCATGCCTTTAGTTATTGTGACACACAAGAGGAATTTGCAGGAGGTTTCACGATCTCGCTACTAACGTCAACATGATCAGCACTGCCCAACATGTTCTGCACGGTCCCGGGACGATACTCCGTGGACTTCTGTGCAGTAGATCTTGCGAAATGCCTGAGCTACTTCTACTGCTCCTTGGCTGTCTCTTTACGATGGGTANGATCAGCACTGCCCAACATGTTCTGCACGGTCCCGGGACGATACTCCGTGTTTTCTGTGCAGTAGATCTTGCGAAATGCCTGAGCTACTTCTACTGCTCCTTGGCTGTCTCTTTACGATGGGTGACTTGCTGCCGCCCGTCCCCTTTGAAACCTAGGGTGATCTAGCCGAAATCAAGGAAAACTCTTCCACCCTGCGCCAAAAACGTTACCGGCTCTCCCCTTTTCTCATCCTTGACAGACTTTAGAAAGTGCCATCCCGCCATGTTGATGCCCACGTTTTGTGTGGCTAGACGCTTTATGGTTCGATGGTTTGGCGATAATAAGTCCTCAGGTGGCATGTAGGCAACGCAAACAAATGTCTTGGGAATATCATTGCCCTATGACACCTAAAAATCTACGTCTAGAAACGGCTTTAGATCACCTGCCGCTGAGCTTAGCATTCGGGTGTTTTGGCATGCGTGATGGCTACCTTGAATGCCGCCGTGATGTCTCTGTAGACCATCTGCTTAAGATCCATCTCCATAGCTTAGGTATGTTCAATGCCATCCATGGTCAAAGCAAGTATTCGACGCTTTTGGGCTCCGATGAAGTACTCAAACTTCTTCCGGCTTTCCGTTGTTCCTTCGGAACTAGTGTTGGTAGACGCCTTAGTACCGAGATCCTGGCTATAGCCCTCCGTGATTGGTTCGGGTCCCTGATTACCGAGTGCTGAAATGGTGGTAGAACCAGGCGAGTTTAACTTGAGTGAGGCATTAAGTCTCTGCTCAAGGTCTTCCTCAGACCTAGTGGATGAACCGCGTAGATAAAATTCCTCTGACTCCGTGATGTTGTTTTTGTTTTTGTTTATTTCATAATCCAAGCGTTATTCTTTTGAAAAGGGAAAAAAGTGTCGGTCCGCCACTCCAGTGCTCCCTTGTGATGATAAGGCTGGTTACAATGTGAGAGCGCCCGGTATCACAAAGGTAATAATACGCATGCGATGTCCAGTTTTCAGTTCCCACCATCATTCACCCATCGGAGCGCTTTCAATTACCTTAGTTTGGGAACGGGTACAACGGGTTTCGGCGAGGGAATGAATTCCTTGATCCGTCCATCTCTAAATCTTTAAAATACCATTAAATTAATTTGGATATTCTTCTCGTTTTCGAGATATTTGATTTTGTCGCCTTTTTCGGAAATAGAACATAGGAGGGCGTCCCAGTGTATTCGCTTGCAATTTATCCAAGCTAGCTTTTGCCAACACCAATTCATTAGCTACATCACTGTCTTAGATATTTCTACGACCGCGAACCCTGGAGCAGTAGACGATCATTGACTGAGACACTGAGCGTAATTCTGTTTTGCATTTCAGGCTGTAAGAAGCGATTTGGAAGCCCATAGGTACTAGACTTCGTTCGTTAATGAACTGCTAAATATTGGAATGGAAAAAAAAATACATTTTGAGTGTACCTCATTTGCTGAACTAAATATACTATAATTCTTATCTTTTGCTTTAGTGAAGATGTTCTTATTTAAAATGTGACCCACAAAATGCACCTGCACACTCTACCTATACTCATATTTAGTAAATCAGGAACATAACTATTCGATTTGTGTGATTACAATTTCCAATTTAACTTACACACGCAAAATCAAAATGAATCACACTATTCACCTATTCAGAATACATAACGGCCGCATATAACGCTAACGTAACATAAATTAAGCTTTCAAAAAATGAAAAGTGTTAAAGTGGCCACAGCGGCAACCGCTGCACCGAAATATCATAACCCATTGACTGAACGTAAAATGACGCTAAAATATCATTATGAATTTGAAAAGAGCGCATTTTAACATTTTACATGCATTTGCGCACACAAGCATACATAGTAAGTGGATTATATCCGAAACCGCTGCAGCTGCATTTTACACTCACTGCCTTCACTTTGCTTGAGCTGACTTTTGTATTAGCGCCTAGTAATATGTATGCTTGTGCGTGTTTAGTTATGTGAATTGAAAGGCTTTGCCAAGTCACCTTTAAGCAAGTAGCTACATACATACATACATATGAATGCTAATGCACACCCACATATTTGCCTACATCCTTATAAGCATACACATTTCCATACATACTACATACATATGTATGTATGTTGTACAATAATAATGGCAAAAAGCTGACACTCGCTAGGAACTTAAGTTGGCCCTGTGTAGCTTTCATTTGCTGCAATGCTTTTGTACTGCAGCTTATCTCTAATATTATTGCTTCCCTTTTCCCACGTCTGACGTTATCTTCTACCGCTTTTACCTATTGCTAACTTAGCTATGTTGCTACTGCCACAAGCTACCACAAGCTTCTAGCGCTGCTACCCTGCAAGGAAAGCTACTTACTAGTTGTGAACTAAACAACTACCAGTTTGCTTTTAAGCCCAACTAAGTAGTTCACGTTCCATCCTTTTTCAATCTTAGCGACTGTTATTTTTAACATGATGATGTCCTACGAGATGTCAATTGTCAGGCTAAGCATCAGCATGTACTAGTAGAAATACTAGTAGCAGCATAAAAGTTGATGAGATCGTGTGCTAGTTCATCCCCCGTGAAAAGCAAAAGTACCTAAGCCATTTTGCTCGCGGCGCTCCATCAGTCGCAATGGTCGACAGAGCAGAGCATTAGCGTGGTAGTACTGAGGTCCAAGCTTCAATCCCTGATGCAGAACATTTTTTTTTTATTTGTTAATTTTCTTATTTAGGGTTTTTATTGTAATTTTTAAATTTAATAAAAAAAAATATTTTTATTCATTTCCTTTTTTTTTGTCAGAAGTATTTCTTCCCATATGCGTGTTTTTTCTGCGATGAAATTGGATTTACAAATTTATTATTTATATTTAAATTTAAATAATTATATTGACTTACATTGAATTAATTCTAAAAATCCTAACCACCTCCAAGCGAATTCGAACTTGCGATCTCAGCACTAGAACCGGTAGTCTTTACACGACGCCCCAGCCGACATTTTTAAGAAAAGCAATTAAGCAGATGTCGCTGAACGCTTAAGTTCTTCGTAATTGTCAACTGCTAGGCCATTGCTTTAGCACATACTAGTTAATGAACTGGTATTTTTACGGACTTGTGTGGCTTTTCACTGTAGGGTACCTTTTGCTTACCAAATACATATGCAGATGAATACATATACATACCTATAGCATGTTCTATCCTTAATGCCATTTTCATGTGCATGACATGATGACGACAAATTCTCATGCAACCTGACACTAACTGAGATTCCAACAAATTCCAACCATTTTCCACACTTGGCAAAGCTTCTTTCCTTTACTTTCGCTTTACAATCTTCTTATTTTTCTTCATCTTCCCAGTCGCTTTCTTATTCATGTGCGAGTATGTATGTAGATTTTCCTTTTTTCGTCTTCGTTTTTCATCTACTTATGTTGTTGCTTTTGCATATCATTTTAAAAAGTATCAGCACTGTTAAGTGTGTGTGTATGTGTACATGGAGGCGAGTATGTAGTACTGTGCGGGGTTTTGCAAACCGCTGAGCCAACGACAAACCATTTTAAAGAATTTCGCTCATTTTGCAAATCTCTGTGTCGGTATAAAACATAGAAATAATAGAACATGCAATAAAAGGAAAAATGAGAAAGTGTCAGTTACACTTAGAATAAGTACAATTCACAGTTATACAAACCCACATAAGTACATATGCATATTTAGCTATATGCATGTATGTATGTAGTATATGTGAGCAAGGACATGTAACTTCTCAGCGTCAGGTGCAAATTACACAAATTGTGGATTTAAAATAAATTATAATTTTTGCGGCGAACTGGGACAAGTCAATGGTTGATTTATATATACATACATATGTTGTACAAATGTTTTAACATTTTTCTCTTTTTTGATAAATTTAATGGAATTATAACGTAACCCTGTACTTAAGGTTATGGGAAGGAAACTTTTTATAGAATTGAAGAATATTTGTTTACGATTTTTGACTCCGAAAAGCAAGTTTACAGAGGAAATTTAATATTGGAAATTTGCAACAAAATTATTTTTCGCGCATTTTTTACGAAAAATTGAAGTTGAAGAGAGAGAATCTAACATGTACATATGAAAATTTCGGAACATTTTTTACAATTTTTTCTTGAACAAACAGAGGTTTAGAAGATATTTAATGGTTGAAATTCGCATCTTTTTTATAAATTTTTTTCTACGAAAAATTGTCTCTGTAGTTTTTGTACCAGAAAAATTTGGATGATTTTTTACGATGATTTATTCAAAAAACAAGTTTGTAGAGGTAATTTTAAAGTGGAAATTTCAAACAAAATATTTTTTTTTAAATTTTTTTTTACAAAAAATTGTCTGCGTAATTTTTCTACCAGAAAATGTTATGCCAAAATAATTATTTTCAAGCAAAATTCTTATCCAAAATATTTCTTAGATTTTTATGATTCATAAATATTTCTTTAAGAAGGAAGAAATTTTTCTACTAATAATAATTTTTTCAATATTTTTTTATTATATTATCTCTGTAACTTTTCTACCAGAAAATGTTTTGCCAGAAGAATTTTTTTGAACATTCGAAGAAAAACAATCCTATAAGAAAATTTTGTAAATATTTTTACGTTTTTTTTTCGACAAACAAGTGGAAATTCGAGAGAACATATTTTTTTATATTTTTTTATCAAAGCACCATCTCTGTAACTTTTATACCAGAAAATGTTATGCCAGAAGGATTGTTTTGAAGCTAAGTTCTTTCATTTCATAAAAAATATTTCCTAGATGTTTAAGCTTTATAAACATTTTTTCGGCCGGAATTCTTTATAAATATTTTTTTTTTATTCTATTATGACAGCAAGCAGATATTCGTATTCCCCGACTTTCGCGCGACACACATGCGCACAGTGTTCTCGTCGTGAAGTGTGCTCTGATCCTATGTGCCTCTGCTGAATGGCAACTGATTCCTGGCTAAAAGCTAGTTTGTCGTCCGTTAAAACTTCACGTAGTAGTGTGGTGAGACGCGCTCGGGTAGGACCTAGAGACCGCTCTTCCTATTTTGTCTGACTTTTAGGAGATTATTTTGAGAGAACTGATCCTGGCTGCCCGCGACATGAAGGATAGGCCGGATGTATCCATAGTCCATTCAGGCCTTACTGAAAGCACATTCTTACAATCAAGGACAGATTTTCATTTTATTTTCGACAGATTTTAATTTTATATCCAAATAATATTATTTTGAAACTATTTTATACATTTTCTTCAATAATCTAGCAAGTGGATTATGTCTTTTACAAAATGAATTGCTCAACGCCTATAAGTATGCAATAATATTTGTATTTGTTTATTGAGTCTATAGTTCCTTTTACATTCATAAGAAAATTTCCCAATACGACCATTTATTTATTTATGTGTACATATTTGTGGTTGTCTGCAGTTTAAATGCAATTTATTTCTTTACTTAAAATAAGAATATAATTTTTTATTTATTTTTTATATGTATTTGCGAGTATTTCTTACCAGCTTTTATGCTTGCCAAGCATTGTTTGTGTAATTGAAAATGTCAACGCCACAGCTTAATGCTTCGCATCTGTGGCTGGTGGCTGGTGGCTAGTGGGCAGCGGTTACTGGCGAAAAGGCGATTGAACCCGCACATACGCACACACACACACACAATTTGTGTACGCAGCCCGTAAAGCGTTGGAAGGGTATAGTTTTTGTGTTGAAAAATAAAAACAAAAAAAAACAACAGCCACTTTTTTACATTTCACGCAGTGCAACGCCTCCAAAGCCCGCACGCAGCACGCAGCCACCCATTATTGCTATTGTTATTTTGGCTATCGGTGGCAATTATGGCTGTTGATTTACTACACTATTGAACCCTTTAGTTATTACATTAACGACTTTGTTTCGGATTATTTTCAACACTTTTTTAAGGGTTCATCGCGCTTTGTGTGCAATTTTTCTGCGTTGGCCATTTTTTCGACGCATTCGTTTGTTTTTTTTATAATTTTTTGTGTTTATTGCACGTCTGTATATTTTTATGCATATTTACATCGTTTGCACTCTCGTTAGGGAATTGTCGGCCAGTCAATTCACTCATTCATTCATTCATTTACTGCCGCAAACCATGAATGCAATCAATGCATTTTAGTCTCAACGGGTTTTTTATTGTTTATGGCGTATAACCGCAGGGTGTCGTAAAGCGGTCATATTTCCTGCGTACGCGCACGTCATGAATATTAAAGTAGCAGAAAAGTAGGCAATATTTTTTTTTTTTGGTATTAGATTAAAGAATAAAATTGGACTGGAAGAATGTAAAGTAATACAAAATAACTTTAAAAATATAATGTTATATTGAATAATTCATATCCGGGTCCAAAATATGACCGATTTTGATATTTTGAAAATTTAGGAATTTGTGCTTTTAACCCGTTTATGGCCATATGTAAGCCCATATGTAAGGGTTAGGAAAAAATAAATGGTCGCAATATTGTTTTAAATTTAAAAAGTAAAAATGTTTTCTTACCAGAATTTAAAAAAAAATATTTCAAAGGTTTATATTTTAACGCTAAATATAAAAAGAATTTTTCTGAAAATTTAATTATAATAGCCAGTTTCACTAAAGCAGTTTAAGTGAAAATAAAAATTATTTGAATTTAATATGTAAGCTGACAGAAAAAAAACTATTTTTCGCTTAAATTGCTTTCGTGAAACCGGCAGTAAGAATGATTTTTTGAATTAGATTTTTTATAGAAGCTATTATTTTTTTATTAAATGTTAAAAAAAATCTGAAAATTAAATAATAAAAATCAATCTTTTTATAGAAATTATTATTTTTTTTAATATCTTTTTTTTAGAAGTTTGTATGATGTATTATTATCGCATCATTACATACATATTTCTAGTATACCAGCAACAAAAACAATATCAATAATGTCATCACGTTCGGTAGACGAAAGGACCGGTTGATCTGCAGGTCCTTCGAGTAGACACCGGTTCCGGTTCCTTGTTCCATCTTTGAACCGAGAAATTAAATTAAATTAACAAAAGAAAATTAAATTAACAAAGGAATAACAAATTAAATTTAAAAAAAGAAACAAATTAATAAAAAAAAATTTTAAAAAGTAAATGAAATTAAAAAATATGTATATTTTTCTTTTTTATACAACAAAGTCTAAAATCTAAAAAAGAAATAAAATATCAACTAAAAAACTAATAAAAAGTATTTAAAAATGAAAAAATAAAACAAAAATTAAAAAGATATTCTTTTTAAAATAGTATCAACCAAACCATTAAAGGAAATTGAATTAAGAAAAATAAATAATTTAAAAAAGAAAATAATTATATAAAATAAGTTTCTAAAAATTAAATTATATTAAAAAATATATATATAAATGATCTGAAAAATTAAAACAAAAAAGAAAAAATGTAGATTTAAAAAAATAAAAAAGTGTGTTGCTGCAGAACTCGAACTCGGATCTCTCGATTGGTACCACGACCCACGACTGTTAGCGTAGCTCGAGCTAAACTATATACAAGTGTTTTCTCTCAAAATAGCTTTTCACCACAAGTGGTGAATGAGAGAGCTTATTTTCTAAGGCCTAGGTCTTTCGAACTATCTTGCCATCTGTCTTTCATTTGTTTTAGCCAGAATTGCCCTGTAAATTACCACAGGCAAGGGTCCTACTTAATGGCTCACCGAAAACCTAAAAATCAAGAAAAAGGAATAAACTCAAACGGGCTGCAAAAAAATCTTAAATGTAAGAGATAACCAATAAAGCGATGATAGTTGAACAATTCTACAGCATCTAACCCATTGATACTCGTACTAGATGTGTGTCTGTCTTTTGCCAATTTTATTGCTTCCGATTTTTAGTGCATTCTTTGCTTGGTGCTCTTATCCTGTCTTTCGAAGCACCGAACGATTTGTGTTTCTATGCAATTTAACTCTTAACCGCATGTCCTTGCCAGCGGCACACGAAAACTTCGTTCTAGTTTTTCTTAACTTGTTTTTTCTTTCNCTTTCGAAGCACCGAACGATTTGTGTTTCTATGCAATTTAACTCTTAACCACATGTCCTTGCTGGCGGCACACGAAAAGTTCGTTCTAGTTTTTCTTAACTTGTTTTTTCTTTCTTTCATTTTCTCTTTGCCGCATTTAATAGCATTGTTTTTTAAATGATTTTTCTATTTTTCGGTTTGTGTTCCCTTTGCTTTTATAGCAATTATTTAGCGGTTTTGTTCGACTGCTTGAACAGCCGACTGATGTACGCTTCCTCGAATTGGCGCAATGGACCGTGTCCTTCTCCCTCATTTGCTTGAATGCCTAACACTAACACCCCAGTGGGTTTGTATGTTAACTCTTTTTTTTGTCCTTCTCACTTTCTTCTAGCTATCGGATAAGTACCGTTAGTTTGTATGGCCATTTTGTGTTGTCGTTAGTTCTTTTTTTTGTTTTATAAACCCTTACTATTTATGCCTCTTTTCACACATACTTGCCACCGGCTGCAAATATNTTTTTTTTTTTTTGTTTTATAAACCCTTACTATTTATGCCTCTTTTCACACATACTTGCCACCGGCTGCAAATACAATATAAAACTTTTAAATGTCCTTTCGCTGACTGTCGCATCCTTCTTTATCTGCAAACAAATGTTGGCAATTGTTTTGCCATTTTATTTTGCGCCCTTGTACCGTCGCAATAAAATCAGCATTGGCTTGTGTCAGTTCGCTCGACATTCATGTGCCTGCTCCTACCGTCACTGCCTCGTGGCTGTGTGTTCTCGCTGCCACCGCCAATTTTGCATATTCGAGTATGTGGAATTTTTATTATTGCCGCTTCAGGTCAAGGCTAGGGTGTTATTATTGCCTGCCCAGCTGACTCTGCAAAGAGCGCCGTATGCTGCCTGCTTGGCTACCCGGCGCCATCGCTTTCTGAAGCCACGGAAGCAGCTACTCGAGGCAATTTTCTATGGCATGTCGCTTGATATTCGTCTCAATGGTGAGCCTTCAATGCTGCACAAAGCTACATTTATTGTTTTCTGTTTCTCCATCTTCGTTCGTGTTCATTCATCGGTAGATGAGTGTGTGTCCTGTGAAACGGATGTGTGGTCGCGCTGATAGTAATTTGCAATGATTTAAATTTTATGATGATATTATCACAGTTACTCAGTATTTGGGGTACAAATCGTGCAAGCGGACTACAAGAAATTGTATTTAATGAAATGGTTTTTATGATCTTAAATATACATATGTATACCCAGTATAATCTAATCGATAAATTTATCGATAAAGTTTTCGATAAATTAGTCGATATAATGTTTGATAAATTTTTCAGAAAGCAGAGGCATTTTTATCGATATTTTTATCGAAACATTTTTTTAAATCGTTATCGCCAGTTTTTTTAATATTGTTATCGGTATCATTTTCTTTGTCTCTACATCGGTGGGCCCTTGTAGATAATCTCATTAGTATTGCTTTCAATAGATTTATCGATATACATATCTAAAAAATGTTATCAGTTACGATATTTGTTATTGCTATCGATATAAGTATTTGCCGAATAATGGATGTGAACATTGTTATTGGCTTTTTTTGTCCACAAGTTTATCGATATTATTACCAATGTTTTTTCTAGATATCACTATCAAAATAATTATCGAAGTGTAGAAATATTTCAATAGCAAATTTTTTTGGAATTTCCAGTATCGGTCCTCGTTTATTAAGAAAAATAACTCTAACTTTTTTCTAACTTGATTATTTCGATACCAAAGTTTTCTGAAGAATCAGTTTACAAAATTTAATTTTCATTTTCTATTTTCATTCGATTTCTCATTCGAGTAGCAAAAAAGAAATTGCAAACNATGATCTTAAATATACATATGTATACCCAGTATAATCTAATCGATAAATTAGTCGATATAATGTTTGATAAATTTTTCAGAAATCCGAGGCATTTTTATCGAAAAATTTTTTTAAAACGTTATCGCCAGTTTTTTTAATATTGTTATCGGTATCCTTTTCTTTATCTCTACATCGGTGGGCCCTTGTAGATAATCTTATTAGTATTGCTTTCAACAGATTTATCGAATTATTTATCGATATACATATCTTTCACAAGTTTATCGCTGCTGCTATAAAAAAATTTTATCAGTTACGATATTTGTTATTGCTATCGATATAAGTATTTGCCGAATAATGGATGTGAACATTGTTATTGGTTTTTTTTTGTCCACAAGTTTATCGATATCAAAATAATTATCGATGTGCAGAAATATTTCAATAGCAAAATTTTTTGGAATTTCCAGTATCGATCCTCGTTTATTAAGAAAAATAACTCTAACTTTTTTCTAACTTGATTATTTCGATGCCAAAGTTTTCTGAAGAATTAGTTTACAAAATTTAATTTTCATTTTCTATTTTCATTCGATTTCTCATTCGAGTAGCAAAAAAGAAATTGCAAAATATTCGATTTCAGGAGCTTTTTGCTTCATCGACCACAAAACAGCTTAAGAGGACATGTAGAGACATGTCATAGGAAGCTGTTCCTTAATATTCCCAAGAACTTACTTTGAATTCAGTGGTGAGAGACGTTTCCTTACATATCCTTTTTATTACACCGCCTCCTTTTATGTAGTTAGGATAAGTTTTTTTCGGCGAACAACATCAAGGAAATAAGCAAACGCCTTAAGGCTTGACAACAGAAAAGCACCTAGAAATCTGACATTCTCTATTATTGTACACAACGCTCAGGAGCAGTTAGATTATTATAACGAGGAGGACGACCTGGAACCTCTATTGTTTGCTTTTCAATGGTTTTTGGGATCTACTAAACGAGCGTCAACTAACCTCCCGCCAAGAACCGGCATCTTAATGTCGTTGGAGGTTTTTAAACCAATCTGAGTTGGTAGGCTTAGAATTTCGAGTTAAGTGTTGTACGTGGGTCACCGAAAAAAAGTATATTGTTTCTAATAAGGAAGAAATGGGCATTGCACTTTCTACGGGTACCATTGCCTAAAAATTTAGAAGAAATCCGACGCTGGTACCTATATCTTTGACTTACAAATGAGGCAGTAATATCATTTTCTGAAACAGTTCGAATTCAAAGTAGTAAAGTCGAGAATGGTTAAGAAATGTTGTGCAAGGCTAGTATCCCGCCACTCCACGTTTTTCTGAGTTTTCGGACATAGCAGTATAGCCATAAATATATAAACGCAAACGACCCTTGGACTAAACGGGGCGACAGTGAAATCTCTTGAAATGTAAATATTGGACTACCCCGATTTCATCTGGTAGTATTTGAATTGACACTACAATGGAACAACTCCGGTTATAGAGAGGTTGCTTTTCCCTGCACTCGCAGAGGTCATTCACAATGGACAAATAGCCTCCGATAGGAAGTACATACATATATAATATATACCTAAGATCAATATTATATATAAGAAGGCTGGATCGATAGAGAGACAGCTCGACTTAGATTAAATAAAAAGAATCCCAATCGACAAATCGATTAATAATTCGGATGAGCTTCTCCTCCATTTTGTGGCTTGTATCTTGACCTGCAGTTTTACGGCCCCTTCGAATGGCATATCGCTTTTTATTAGAACCTTTTTCATGGCAGAAATACACTCGGTGGTTATCCATTGCCTGCCTGTTGGCAAACAATTTTTTCTAATTTAAATATTGCTCGGATCAGGGATCGATCCCAGTTGTTACGGAATGGTAGTAGGTACCTGTAACCACTCAGTAGCAGCGGAAAAATGAGGAGTGCTGATAAATAAACATTTTCACGCAGGGCTTTTCCAAGGAGGCCATGGAAAAACATTAATCGGGGACGAAAGGTCAATCGCTTTAAAAGATCCGAAAAAATGGCTTCTAGGAGGCCTGCTTTTTTAAATTTTTCCGACAGAGAATGTAGCTTATCCAACAGATTTTGGAAACATATATATATATGCAAGAAATATAAGGTTAAAACTCGAAGGTCTGAGGCAAAAAGTGTCGAAAAGTCCCCGCTATGAGAAAAGGGGTTCGCTATCTTCACCTTAAAAAAAAATACCAGAAAATCCTAAGGCTGGTCTAGTTTGGTTCATTTCAGTTGGTGCGTAAACCAAGTCACCGACAGTAACGAAGACAAAGACAGCAGATATCGCCCATCCGGTAATGAAGTCAAACCGGAAAGCAATCAACGTTTTTTGGTTTAGTCCAAACATGAAGCCAGCCAGCAGCAAGCCACTCAATATTCTTAATTTCAGTTAATAACTCAACAAATACAAGGATAAATGTGACAACAAAAACAACAACCATAAAAAACGTGAACCCGACTATGTTGATTACCACGACGACGACGGCAGAGCAGTAACGGTGTTGCCATAGGGCGAAAAACTTATAAGTGCAAATATTTACAAAAGTACACCACACTCACTCACACGCAGAAACACGCAGAGGGAGGGCAAGTAAATAGCTTAAGTCAAAATTTAAAGATGAGTAAAAAAGTGGCATAGAAAATGTGGAAAGCAGGTTACCGCTGCAATTTGTATTTTGCCTACTTTCATACCACTTTGAATGAACCAATCTTTGGGAGTAGGTAAAGCAAGCTACAGCGAGCAACGGGGGGGAGCAACTTTGAATGACCGAACGCTGGCGGGCATCATGACAATTACAGCTGTCGGTTGACGCTGCTTCAGTTGTTACGTTTTGGAGCTGATATTTGCATACTTTGTTGCTTTGAGTTTGCGATGAAACGAAGAAGAAGAGCTCAGAGGGAAGAGTGGGGATGGCAACCCTACATTTCACCACAACCACTTCACTTTACCGTTCAAAGCTGCCAGCGAAGTTTGTATGCTTGGCAACGCAAACACATTCGTGATGAAGAGCAAATAAAAGTGAAATGCATGCGGAGAAGACGAAGTAGAATTTGTAAGTGATGAGCTTCAAAGAAGCTCAAAAAGAGGGTGGGCGAGCAAATCGGCTAAGTGTTATGGCTTATTTTTGACAGATGCTTGGTTGGAGCGTTACCCGAACTCCGGTTAAGCGAGGCGAAATGCAGAGCAGGAAGGTAGGGGAGTAAAGAGGCAATTGCTGCAAAGAGGTAAAGCATGCTGCTAGGAAAAAAAAAATTGAAACGATTTTGACCTCCAGCGATGATGTTGTGAATTGTGTTTTTTTCTTCTTCTTCTTCTTCTATGAGTAACCGTGGTAAAAGGATGCGTAAAGTGAAGCTAAAGTAAAGGCTCTGTGTACACACAGCGCGTAAGAGTTGCAATTTAACTTTCTTTTAAATCTATACAAATAGACCTAGAATGAAAAGGAGGATGAAAGAAAGGCGAAGCTGCATATGTGCTAGCACGTATAAGCAGATGCGCCGAGCAAATACGTTATAGTAAATGAAATTGATTAAGTTTTCACTGAAGGAAGTCGAACACTAAGTCAGCATACTGTACCGGGTTGGATGAAAGACGATTTTTTACAAAATAAAGCGTACATAAAAATCCTGCAGTTACGTGCAATAATGAGCTCTTTGAAAATATTGCCGAGCCGCATACTCTTAAGCCAAGTTCAAACCACACCCTCAGCTGAACAAAAAGTGTGCTACTGGCCAACGTACTCAGGCTAGATAACTCAACGTATAAGCCAAAGGTACGAGGCAGCGGCCAGTCGGGCTAATCGATCCGCTTCCTCATTTCCTTCGGTCTTGATAACCACAGCAATTGGATGATATTGTTCTCAGCCAGAGCGTTAAGTCTCTCTACATACTCCCGGACCAGTGGGGATTAGATCTCAAAGAAGGAGATAGCCTTGAGTGCCGCCTGGCTGTCGCTTAATGTTAAGTAGAACCCTGTCGCTTCGGTACTTCTTTCGAAGGTTAATCTCAGCACACAGACTGATGGCATAAAAGATTCCCAGGGGCACAGAGAGCTTCAGACTGGTACCGTAAACGCCGGCCACAATCTCCTCTGGAAATCGAGAGGAATCGGTATACCACTTTAGTGTGCTTACCTGAACATGCCTCTCCATGATAGACGTACTCCAGGTCGCCTTGTTATGTGTTTCGACCTTAAAGGAGGAGGATAAGTCCCTACTTCATCTCTGTGCCGACGCAGACCGCGACCCCCTCCTGTGTCAAGTTTCTCATCCCCTTTAGGGTCCTTTTCTTGGTAAAAGGGACAATATCTGTCTTTAAAGGGTTCAAACCCACATCCGCACACCACCTTTTTGTCCTCTTTGGACGATGTCGCCGAGGGTACTTGCAAACTTCCATCTGGCGATAGTCATTATGTTGTCCGCGTACCCTCGGCAGCAGTCGCTCTAATCAGTGAGTATCTGTAGGTATTCGTCCACTACTAAGCTCCACGGGAGAGGAGGTAACACGCCTTCTTGCGGGCGCCCTTTTGTCGTTTGTAGTTGAACAACGCTGTCACGGGTGCCAATGCAAACGGGGTGAATATCTGCGGTTTTAGATTAGCCTTGGAAGCGGGAGCAAGTCACCTAGGCACTGCGATGAGACTTTATCTACTGTACACGCCTTCGCTGACCCGTTGATTAATATAGCAGCGACCCATGGCGATTGCCTATCATTTTTATAATTTTTTGCCAACTAAATTTGGGGAGAGGTAAGGTTTTCCTAATTTTTCAGAACTCTTGCGCGTTTGGCATGTCTGTTTTATTCTAAGTTTACAAGTAAAGTCGGCTCTCATTTTTTTCATTTAGACATATTAGTTTCATTAAAAGCTCCATTGAACTCGGAGGACGGATCTTTGGCCTGTAAATCCCTGGACTGCCTTTTTTAATTCAATTCTTTAAAATAACACCTAATTTTCTACAAGTTAATCATTAAATAAAAATCTTTATGTGGGCTTTTGCTGCCCGACTCCTGCGAAAGCCGTTGATATTTACGGACCTGACATTCAAGCCGCTTCCTTATTTCATACATTATACCAGTTCCGGCCGGTAACCTAACTTTAAGCATCAATTTCATGGAGATTCCTCACGACACCGATTCCTCATAGGGTTCCTGGAAAGTGATGTTAACTTTCGTATGAAAAAAGTGGTCTTTCGAGCTTTCGCGAGCTTTTCTGTCCTCAGGCTATCCGGTTATGACAACCTCTTTGCCTAGAAGCAAAAAAAAAAAACACTCAAATCCTCCTACTTAAAGAATGTAGTACGCTAAATTTTGCGACGCTAACACGATGTTTGAAAGAACTTAGAACTCGGGGCTCAAGTTAAGCTATTTTTGCATGCAAATCACACTATTGATCGAAAGACCTTGACTGAACTTAAGCTCACTGATTCATTACACCGGGTCGATCCTTTTCTTTATTCAGAGGCCTTAGACTAAACTTAAGCTCACTGGTACACTAGACCGGGTCGTTCCACATACGAAAAAAAATATTTATTTATTTTTCCTGGATCTAGAGCATAAAAAGGGGTTTCAAAATGCAATGCTATGCCTGTTATTCAGAACAATTCTAACCCAATGAGAAGAATTTCGACTACATAAGTCACTCGTATAAAGAGCCAATAAGCTCTTGGAAAAACGCAACGAAGTAATTAAAGACCAAAGTCTCTCGAAAGGACACAAAAATAACCTTGTTAATGAACACATTTGCACTTTTTTATAATGGAACACTCTTATGAGAAAGCGCTTATAGCACATAGAAAATAATAATAACAACAATAACATACTCCAGCAGTGCTACATCATTAACAATGTCATATTTATTAGCGCCAAGAATGCGCTCAATACGCAATCAGATGCATTACCATGATTTCAATGAAGCTAAGAATAAATAAATAAATAAAAAATAAATACGTAAGTAATAATCCACTTGAAAGTGAAAAAGATGCGAAGGAGATAGATAGCCAAGAATACTCATCAAATGCGTTTCTGCCTTTACCACACATAATGGCCACACTATATAAGTGCCTCGAATCGACTTGGCCCTACTTGCATATTGCCACATCGTTAGGCAAATAAGTAGCAATAAAAATTGCAATGCGAATATGAAGCAGAAGTACGCCAGAAAAAATAAAATAAATAAATAAAAATCAAATAGTTAAGCGAAGCAGATTGATGGCAGTTAAAAAAATTACTAGGATTATCTGTTGTTGTGGATGAAATTGAAGCGCATGGACGCCATTAAGGAAGAGCGCTGGCATGAATTTTGAGTGAGTCGCTATTGACAGCACAGTGTATGAATATTAGTAATAATTGGCAATGTTTGCAATATAAAATATTTTCGGAAACAAATTAGAAGTTGTCTTTCATAGATTTACTTTTTCATTTGCAACGTAGAAAAGTGGACTTTGAATCCAGGTTTTAAGTGAAAAAATCCACTATTGATAAGCTCGTCTCCTAAAAGTAGGTAACAACTGTCTTATGGAAAGCAAGCCGTGCCATCGCGGGGACTCATAGACCGTTTTTAGGGGTTGGATGCAAATAGATGTCGACCTTTAGCAAAGCGCTAGCCCATGAGCTGTCTGATCTAAAACAGTTGCCGCGTTCCAAGCCTATAAAAGGCTTAACCTCCCTATTCCTACGGAAATGACAAAACTCATGGCATATCAATTGGTTTACCCACAGCGCTTAAAAACGTGCCTGAAAACATGACTTTACATGGCAACTAGATAATTGAAAGTCTTTTTTAAAACAATTAAAAAACAGTAGGAAAGATGATTTGAAAGAGTTTGTTTATTCTGGAACAAAAGTCTTACAAAAAAAAAGCTCCCTTGCCAACTTGTATATCATTTTGGTCAGTCGCAATGGCCGAGTGGGCAAAACACTGGCATGCCATTCGAGAGATCAGAGTCGAGTCATCGGGCAGCGGATTTTTTTTTATCTACATAATTTTCATTAAATTTTTGGAATTAATTGTTTTAAAATGAAAAAGTACATACATACATACATATATACACATATGTATATATGCATACATATATGTATATATTTTTCAATTAAATATTTTTCTTCATTCTTTAATATAATTTTCTTTGAATGTTTATATGTTAATGTATTATTTAATAAAATATTTATTATTATTTAATATAAATATTTATTATTTTTTTTAACTTGTAGTTTTTATTGTTTAAAACAGAAATTTTGTTATTTCATTTAATTTTCAGAAACTTATTTTATTATTTTTTCTTTTTTAATTTATTTCTTTTTCTTCTGTTAATTTAATTTTATTTAAATTTTTAAATTTAATTGTTTTAAAATGAAAAATATGTTTTTATTAGATTTTGTTGTTTTTTTCCATTTTTCCTGACAAACAAATCGTGGAACAAAGCTAATAACACAGTTGATAAAAATATTTTTTAGATTTTGTTTATTATATTTAATTTTTAAGTGCTACTTTTTCTTTTTTGAATAATGGTTTTTTCTTATTTAATTTTTAAGTTTTTAAAAACATTTTATTTGTTTTTTTTGCTTTATTCTTTATTTTCATATTTTCTATTTTTTTATTTAATTTTCTTTTATTCTTTAGTTTTTATTGTTTTAGAAATAGACATATATACACATACATATGTATTTTTTTCATTTAATTTAATTTTAAAAAAATATCAGGCTTCGAAAGACAGTAAAGAGCTTTCAATATGGTTGCCAGAATTGACAATCGCCTTACAAAAGACCTTAGTCCTTCGAAAGACTGCGGTGAGTTGAAAGACAATTGCAAGAATTGCCCTGTAAAAATCTTTAAACTTTTGCTGAGAAAGTTTTTTGATTTTTCCAGCAGAACTATTTCATACAAATTTTGATTGCCTAATGTATGTAGGTTTCACCGGAAAATGTAAGAAGGAGACCCCTAGATTCAAACAATTATAAAAGTTTTAGAAATTTTCTTGTAAAACTACTTAAGATTCAGGGGTATTCTCCGAGTCCTTTGCAAAGCCTTGCACGGTAAAAACCGGTTTTTGTATGGCACAGCTTTGCAAACCTTGCAATCCGTGCACCGTGCAAGACTCAGAGAACAACCCTATAGCACCACTGTGCGAATCTCTATTCAACTTAGCAGAAACTTTGTCCTGTTTATAAGTAGATAAGTGCAAATGTATGTATGTATGTACACCATCGGCAATCATTTCATGTTTCTCGATGAAATGAGGTGTATTTTTTATATTCTCCTTTACTTGCTTAATTTTTTTCTTATTTGCATTATGTCAGGATGATTTACAAAAAAAACATACAGTTTTAGCTCATTCTACGCTTCAAGCGAAAATATTTTGATTTCCCTTACAAACAATCGAAACAATTAGAATTAAATAGACCGTTGGGAGTGATTCAGTTCAGGATTGGCGTAGCCATGTATGTTTGTACGTCTGCTTGTATGTGTGCGTATTTTTGTTGTTTGTAATAAATAATGCAATTTGCCTGGAAGGAAGTGTGCGCTGAGTGTAGTGGACACTGTGTTGACAGCTGATGAGGTCGGTCATTTGGGAAATAAGCGGAAAATATTTAAAAAAAAAATTTTTTGGGGTGATTCAATCCTAGCGTAGGTTTAATGTAAAAAAGGGCGCCCAAAAATATGCAACTTTTAGACTTTAACTACTACTTTTATATAATTTTTCATTCGTTTGCGCAAAAGACCTAACTGCATAAGTGCACTTCCCAAACGGCATATGAAATAATTAGTCAAAGTCTTTTTATGAGTATGGCTCCTGCCATCAGATGTTCGGGGACTGTAAGGGTGGCGGGAATGGATACGGAGTTTTATTATAGAGTAATCTCTAAGAGACTGGATGCTTTACATTCATCTAATTTAATCATATACCAAAGTGATCCCCAACGCTTGAGCTCGCATTGTCCAGTCCCCAGACTCTATACAAAATTCTTCAGATTTGTATTACAAAAAAATCATAACTTCAGCGCCCCAAAGTATACAACACTTTATGTTCCATTCTTACTCTACTTCTTATACTACTCTTCCAAAGTGTCATTGCTTTTAGTTTTGCACATAAATATATTTATTTGTGCATTTAATCAAAACTTTTTACACTTCCAAATCAGTAAAAACTGCAGAAATATTCATTTTTAGCCAACGCATTTATATGTAGTCGTAAATAAATTTGGCTATTTGTCAAATGCATTCAAGTGCCACAAATCAAATGCTCGTTCGTTGACACATCCTGTGGCCACTACCAACCTAAACCCCACTGCACTCACCGCGCAGGCGGAGCATACACTGGAGTACCGGTCATTTTGTTTTGCACACAGCCGCTTTGTTGTGATTTTCTATAGTAAAAATTGTGAATAAACACAATAAATGACTGACTAATTTATTGACACGGAAGCATTTATTAAGTTAAACCAGCAGGCAGAAACAGTCAAAACCAGAGTCTGATAAATTTGTGGAATGCATTTGTGTCCGCCCGCCTGCGTGCACATACTTGTACAATAAGGTGGTGCAATTGCATTGGATTTTTTGTAATATATTTACTAGTCACCCGCGAATCGACATACATACATTCGTTTTTATATTTTCATTGTCGCATAATCAATGTTACCGCTTTTATTTATTGCTAGTGAATTATAACAACTCAATTCAAGCACAGGAAATTCAGCTAAAAAAAATTAAAATTTTGGAGAAAATGCAGCCGCCGCATTCAACCGCTTCCAACGTCAACAATATATTCATACACACGAGGATTTCAAATAATTGCTGGCCAATAAAAAACAGACAAACACAAATGCAATAGAAAAATTGCGAATAAAACTTTTACCAAGAAATAATGCAACTCTGCAGAGAATAGGTGATTAACGGGCCTATTCTGCGTTGGTAACAAAAATTTTGATACCGGTTAGTAAAGTTACTGTCAATGTTTGAACCCTTTTCGTATTCTCCATACTCTTGTAACCGGTAAATTTTGTTACCAAAGAGTGTGGAGAATATGAAAAGGGTTTAAAAATTGACAGTAACTTTACTAACCGGTAACAAAATTTTTGTTACCAACCTGTAAGTAGCGTATATTGCGATCATCCCTTCCCAGAATTTTATTTTCAACGTAAATAAGTACTCATGCTTCAACGTACGAGGCTGTGTTCTTCATATTTAATTTGTTTAATGCATGTTTGTAATTCTCAACTAGCTTCTAAAAATGGTATACGCTATTTTGCCTCCCATTTTTGCGACTTTCAATCTATTAATTGTAAGGCTCCAACGCCTGACTGCCGAGGCTCCGCTGTCTTGGAGCTCAAGTACTTTTTGGACTGAGTTAGTGCGAAGAGCTTGAAACCATCAGCAAGTTAAGCGATTTACAGAAGGTTTTAATGCCAGTAAATTATTGAAACCCTTCCGACCCGTTGAATGTTAACAGCACTGAAAGCAGCGAAGAGGGGCACAATACTCGATATACTATACGACTTATCTATTAAAACAGCGGAGAAGATGTTGACCTGAACCCACGAATGAACCCTGAACCCATTGGAATTTAAATGTCAAATGTTTTGCCCAATCCACAGAAAGTGTGACTTTACCAAATGCGCTAATTACCGCGGGATCAGCCTTTTGAGCATTCATTTGCGATACAGTCTTATCTGGCGTATTTTGTGAAAAGCTGAAGCTCGCCTTCGACTAACTGATTGGAGCTTATCAGCGTGGCTTTAAACCAGATAAATCAGCATATATCAAATCTTGGGAAAGACCCGCGAGAGGTCTGAGAGAGATGAGCATGATTTCAAGCCAATTTCGAAAGCGAGAAAGGAAATTGTTTTCATGTTGCGGCGTGGGTTTGCTTGTGAAGTATCTCAAGCCCTTAAACAAGCAGTCAGCGTATTCGAAGTATTTAGCACTTCCGTCCAATGCTTTTACTTCAGCACATACGACCCTCCAGCGAAGAGTGGAAACGGTACGCTATAAGAAGTGGGGAGTCCATCCATGTATACACAGTTGGCGTAAGGCTCTAAGGTAGGGAATCTCCCTTAGCTTTCGTCTTCCGGATCACTGTAGCATTTTTTAGGCGGAACTGATTGCAATTACCAGAACCACAAAACTGGTAAAGTATGATATGATGCCCGGGGCACTGCGACATATCAGGGGAATTGTAAGGCCAATGAACTAGCGCGACTCGGCACTAACCTTCCTATTGAGGATTTAAACGACCAATTAGGAATATCCCTTAAAAACTTGCAAGCTACTTATTTCCGAGAGGTTTACTAAAATAGCGAACGACAGACAGGCAGGAAATTGTGGCCGGAGCTCAGCACTAAACGCTCTGGGCTACTAATGAGTCCTAATCTGTTATAAGAGGACACTGCCTAATTGGCAAGTGTGTTTATCGGCTAGGCATATGACAGAATTGTCAACTGTTCCTGGCCTGCTCTATCCAGACGAGGTTTCTTCTTTTCTACGTAGATAATCCTTCTAACTTGCGGGACCCTAGATGCGTGGAAATCAGGGATCTTCTAAAATTCGTGCGAAGTTCATAATGACTTTAGGAGAGATTGTTGACCCCCCATGAGGCATTACAATGGGGCCTGAGTGTATCCTATAGACAACCACCCCAACTACCTTACCTAAGCTATTTGCCGGTGGTATTGAAGGAAGAGGAAGTAACGCTATATGATAGCATAGCATAACATCGACTAAGGTAAACCTACCAAGTTCACTGGGAGCCAGTTAGCCATCGGTGATCTGCGATCTGTGATCTGCGTCACCCCTGCACTCTGTCTGCATCATCCTTTGTGACCAATCCCATCATTCCAACACCATAAATAATGGCGAACAGTAAAGCTATGCAAATATATCCGTTATTCGCGGAATACACAAAAACTGTAAAGCAAAGCAAACAAAACAAGGCATCGATGATAACCCAAACGGTAAACAAAAAATTCGTGCTGAAATAAGTAAAAAGAAGTGAATTTTAATAAAAGTAAATAAAAAGAAAGAAAAAAAAACACCAAAAACGGCAATGTTGCTGGCCGACGCAGAAAAAGTGCAACTTACCAATAAAATATTGGCATTGTGGCAATAAAACATCACAGGCGATTAATTTCATGAACTGGCAAGTGAAATCATAAATAGATTTATGGTGTGTATCATACATATGGAGGTACATTAGGATGGTCCTTAAAATACGAACATCTAAATTTTTTATGGGACGCCCCTTTATTTTTTATTTTTGATGGCCAATTTTTTTTAATTAAATCTGATAAATTTGAAATTTTATTGAAATTCATTTATATAAAGCAATAAACTCGCCGAGTTTTAGCTGGTTAAAGACACAATTTTTTCGAATTATTGTGATAAAAAAAATCAATTTTTCAAACCTGGTAGCGACCCCTAAAATTTGTTTTTAAATTTTTTAATTTTCGTGGATGTGCTTATTTTTGTGTGTAGATCAAAATAAAGGAGTGCGCTATGATATTGATATTTTTAAGGACCACCCTACTGTAAATCAGTAACAACTGACTTACATATTTATGTAAAACGAACACAGCGAGGCGAAAAACTCAAACAAAATTGAATACCACAAGTAGTGCAATAGCGTTTAGTGTCTACTCAGGAACACCTATGAGGGAAGGTGAGTAAATCCGCGAAGACTTAGAGGAAAAACACTTTCATTCGCCAAAAAAATTTTAGTTTCTAAAATGCTTAAACTTCATACTGGCGAGCTTTTTTTTGTTTGAAAACAGGAAATATTGGAAGGGAATTGAGCCTAGGAAATATGCTGGATGAGAAAGAAATTCATAACGCAATAAATGCAATTTTTCATTTGCTGTGGTGTTCAGCTTGCGACGATAGCCCCAAGAAAGGGGTTCAGACCATAGGTAGAGGGATGTTAGCTATGTGGATTTGAGGAGGCAAGTGAAGAGCTGGTTGACGTCGTATAGGGAAGCGTCACAAGCCGGACACGTGTTGGGTATGTCGCGTTCGAGTCTGGATAGGCACGAATTCAGTCCGCCATAATACTCTATTAGTCTGGTCTTTCACGGTAACGGAAGCTTTTCGTCTTCGATGGGTGGTGGTTGAGCTCCTATTACAACAATCACAGGAGAAAAGTCTGGAAGTTGGAAATAGGATCCATATGAAAGCCCATCAAAGGCATTATCTGTGTGTGAGACGTGAGTTCATATAGATGCCTTCTGACGTGTTAGTCGATCGGGAGTTGCTTGGTAAGCCTTAAATCTTGCTGCTTCTCAAGCGACATAAGAAGGCATTCCGTTGCTATGCAGTATTTTATCAAGTCTGTAGCTTCACGCCACTGCATCCTACTAGTCCTTGGTGACTTATTGGTAGGATTCCGTGAAGTAAAAAAGCGAGAAAAATTGGCGAGATAGCTATTTGCCTTGGAATACAGGTCATCAATTTCATTGCTAGCGCCTAAATAGAACAATTGGCAGCGTAGTTGATCAGAGAAACTCACTCCGGTGGCCTAGACAGTCCGAATCTACGTACCCGGTACGACCCAGATTCACATCTGGTCAAGAACTGTCAGTCCATCATCATTCAACATAAGCTATTTAGGGCATTTGTATGCTATTGCAATAACTAAACAACAACCCCATTCAATTCTTCCAAGCTTCAAGGTTTGATCTCGAAAAATTAATTAGGAATGTCGACCACGCAAGTAATTGGACGCACATGGTTTTAGGCTGTGTATGTTAAACCACGCGTCGTTTGGGTACAAACCAAGATGCATCACTCTACTCGACGTACAACCTTCGATTTGAAGATAATTTATATATACGCAGCTTTCTTCTGGCTTACGGTTGCACTTTTGGTCTTTTTTGTCACCCCAAATGTATGAAACCAATGCAGAACTCAAATATCTGACGCCCGTCGACAGGCATTGGTAATTCTTCAAATGTACTGCTCACTGTACTGTCCAGTGGTGGGGACTATATTGACGCGGATGGTCCATCAGGAATTAAAATTACGCCTACAACAGCTCCAAAGCCTAGTCCTTAAGCTCGTGGAAACGCATTAAAGGAGACATTTCTCCAACCTTCTACTACCTTCCCCACACTGCCTTATGTAGCTAAACACTTAGGTGGTTAGGTAAGGTTGAAGTGGCTGTCAGTAATCCCACTAGCACACCTAGGCGCCCTTAACATTTTGGGCACATTGTGATACCATACGGGATGTTAGAACACTCCTAGTTGAGCCCAAGAACGTTCGTCTTGTGTCACAAAATGCGGGACATTCGTATAGTGGGTGCTGTAAAGTTTCTGGCTTCATCGCTGCAGCTTCTGCAGAAGTTGTGGTAGGGAACGACTTGCCTCTCCGTGTGCCGTCTATTGGCTACATGGGCTGTTAGTGGAGCCCATGATTGTGGCTAAGTCCCCCTGCTCAGCATGAGGAGATCTTTCGACCGCTTCTCGTTTCATTTTGGCCACATAAGTTTTGTATTGATGCAAGTTGTGAGACTATCGCACCTGTAACTTGCTTTTTTAAGAGGTAGAATGAGCTTGCAGGTAGCGAGCGGCATGCTTTAACCCTTGTGGGACTTTCATTGCCTGATATGAAAATCGTACTGCTCAGCCATCTCGTTCAGAGATCTACGGCAGCACGCTACTGTTCTTGAACTACATGTGACCGAGTTAAGCGCTTTAAGTGCCGTCTGACTGTTCGAGTAGGTAAATTTATTCTTACATAAGTATGACTTCTCCTGTTCGTAAGTGTTCAATCGCCTAGTTTATGACAGCGACTTCAGTTTGAAAGACACTGCAGTGGTTGGGTAAGCGAAAGAATATTTCCAGCCCCGGCCGGGCAGAGAAGAGCTCAATCCACCCTTACCGTCTAGCTTGAGCCATCGGTGTAGAGGTGCAGTCATCCCTTTTCATCAGCAGCACCTCCTGACCAGATTGTTTTCTCTGGACTGGAAACCCTATACCTCTTTGTAAAGTTCAGACTTGGTGAACGCTAATCCGCGTGCGGCATATTTCCTTTCTTTAAGATTGCGGTGTGGCCATCCTGTGTGTCTCTCCAGCCTGGTAGTTCCCTTAGCCTCTAGGCGGCGCGCCCCGCTGATTATTTTCCAACAAATTCGATTGGCAGAATATTGAGTAAGACGCGCATTACCTCCGCTAGAGCTCTGCGTAGAACCCCGCAACATGCAGAGCACTTAACATCAGTAATATACTCGTATGTACATACATGCATAGGTACATATACATAAATATACATAATATTTTCGAGAATACATATATGTATGTATATGTTTGTAAAGCGCATCAATAACCGGCACACATTGACCATGAAAGTCAGCCAGCAACAGAGGCGGCTCCTAGTCAAGAAATCCCCAAACAGTAAACATAAAAAAAAGTAAACATGAGCAAAAAAAGGTCCACCAACTGCTGGTGCAACATCAGCACGCTTTTGATAAGATAAAAATCAATCATGAATCGATCGACAATGAGACAATTATCGTATGGCATATCAACAATTAGCAATTCTTCAAGAAGGCCATGAGAACTATGCACACAGCGGCGGTAGGAGAGCAAGAGGAGTCTTGAATGTCACCCGGCCATTAGCTAGCAATTACACAATTAGTTATTAGTACTCCATAGGCTGATCGAGTGTAATGTCGCCGCGCATAGTGCTAGCATTTTGGTATGCCTTTTTCGCTTGCGTGTGTCACGCTGATGTACAAGTTGAGTGTAAGCTTATTCTAGTTAGCATTAGCGCTCAGCTTAGACTAAGCTCCACTCACATATCATTCACAGATCCATATTGTTTTCGCTTCACATGGATTGGTCCATATCAAGATAAGCGCCATATTGCCGGTTTGACGTGTGAACATTTACGCGAAGATTTCAAAAATGTGCCATGTAGGCGACCATTAGTGGCTACGGGTGGGTAATAACTTAGAAGAATGTGTTGTTACTTTTTTAAACAGAAAACGATTTCAAATTTAGATAATGATGCTATACCAGATACGGTGGACTTGTGGCATACTAACATTAAAAACCCAAATGCATTTGGTTGTCCAATGGTTCCGGGCGAGACGTGTGTTAAGTACACGTATATCTATAATAAAGGAGGTTGGTGTTGTATATACATAAATTTTGAATTTGCATTTCATTTATTTTCATGCATACATATGTATATAAAACTCACTCGGATGAATCAAACGATGGCCCTGTTTCAAGTGGAATGAAATGTGCTTCCGAGCAGATTTAGCTGCGCTAACTTCTTCAGCTAATTATTTCATATGCAGGTTGAGAATTTCAAGCATATCACAGCCGTATGAAATAAAAAGCTAGAGCCGCAAATCGCTCAGGCGTCAGATGTTGTAGACCTTAGGGTTCACCAGTCATTTATTTAGCAAATAAGCTCAGCGAAGAAAGAGTGTGTTAGTTAGTTAATTCGTGGGTGTAACAGAACAAGAGACACCGCCACCTGAAAGATTTGTGTGTGTCTCTTAAAGTGAGAGTCCCTAATCCAGTGTGGCAAAGATACCTTCGGCTTCTCTAACAAATCCTAAAAGGGCCTTGGTGGGCGCATTCTTTATAATAAAGAGTTCAACCATTTGAAGCTTTTAAGTGGATCAACCTTTCTCCGGATAACTTCAGAGAATATGCTCTGAAGTTTCGTCACCTTCAAGGCAGAGCCGGCATTCTGACTCTGTGATCACACCCGAGACAGGTGCGCAGAAAGTAGCCTGATGTCATTTCTATATTCGAAAATGATATAATTTCTGTTGAAAACGTAACCGAAGCGCCTGGCCTGTCTAAGGCCTCCCACCGCTCCCCAGTACTTATTTAATGCGTTCAGAGTGTACCCACTCAGTAATTATGGCGACCAAAGAGGACCAATTGAGACCACAGAATGGTTCGAGCCCCAATAAGGCAGTGTGTGCCAAAATTTGTAGCGTGCCAAAGCAGTATCCAACCAGCTTGGATTTCATAGTCCTGATTGAAAGGGCCCGGATGGCTGCTCTGAAAAGATAACTAGAAGCGCCCTTCAAACACTTTTCACGGTTTACTTGCCCATGGAAATTGCAAGTTTGGTGCTGGTCCAAAAATATCTGTACCTGCCCCGTCTGTGTACTAGTGTACTTTAACACTTTAGATGACTTGACGTATCAAACACTAGGTTGCAGATTTAATATCCTTTGCGGAGTATCTTTTGGTAGATCAGCTGAATGACCTCTGACGTTTAAGGAAATATTAAGGCGGCTATCCTTAAACAGATTGCTTTCATTTCATAGAAAATGCCATCAAGGGCCTAAGCCGGTTGCAAAGAAGTCTTAGACAGGTTGCCTACGACCTATCTTTCTCAGACGCTGCCACAACGAGGGATACGATTGCTATGGCGTCACTGTACACTTTACAGAAGCCATGTTTATGCTTAGTGTCTTCATAACCTAAGAATGGCGAATTATCGGATGATAAGACTCTACTTTGTTGAACGGTTTCCCCAAAAGTTTCAGTTGTGTAAGCGCTCACTAAGGCTTCAACATGTCAGAAGTGGAGAAAAAGCCCACGTCAGGTATGATGAGAGAGGTCATTGGCAAATTAAGGACCTTGATGAGGTAATATACTCCCGTCAGCATCGATATGCTTATTCTGTATAGAGAGGCTTTTGTTGTTGTAGCAACAGTTCTCAACCCCCGGGGTTTCTGGGAGGACGATGTTGTCTTTTCGGGTGTTGCGGCTCGTTCTGGCCGCAGCGCTGTATGGGCTGTTCAGCACCGCTTTGTATTTTGTGTCGAACGGATGTTCTCCGTACGGCTCGATGTTTGGCTTCCAGTTGTGCAGGTGTCATCTCACGTTTAGTGGGGGTAGATTGTTTCGAAGCAGAGCGTAGTTCGGCTGGTTTCCACGATGACATACCACGCGGAATTGCTTTGACAACATGGGGTTGAGTTTTTAACCGCCAGCATCTTGTAGGTTGCGAGCAGGGTATCTTTTAGGATCCACGAATGCTGCTAGCTAGCGGCTTGAGGACTTCGTTCCTGTTTCGAAGCTAGTTGCAGGTGGCTGAGGCGCGGAGAGGGAGAACAGACTATAAAGCGTCACTCCGTGGCGGTAGATTTCGCGGCAAAGATTTTGAGGTTCCTTGCAGATAGTCGTTTAACTTATCGTTAGCGTTACGAAATTTGACGGATGATTGACGTCCACACAGATAGCTGGTTATCCACCGTTTCGTCCGCGCTGGAAGCGACAAGTCCAGGATGTATTGGCAGAGGGTCGCGTGGCTCACTGCGTCGAGTGCCTTCAACTGCGATTAGTACCGTCTTATCACAACGTCTACGTTGGTTCATACCTTCGCTAATCTCTGTGGTGTTGGCGTTCCATGTTGTGATGGTGCTGTGCATTTTCCGGAATCCATGTTGGTATTCGGCTAGCTTGAGGTGCTTCGTCAGGCTGGGGAGTAGTAGTCCTTCAATGGATTTCGCCACGGAGGATAGGAGGATTTTGTCTTCCCGTTGGCTGCCTGAATTTTATAGCTGGTGAAATACCCTGACGAAGGATACGGGATAAATTGCCGGCATGATCAACCGCAAGAACATCGCTGTTAACCGTATCTTATTCACAACAGCGCTGAAATTACAAGACCTCAAAAACACTTTCGACTTTTTCCGCTTACCCCTCGGCCTGGACTGAGACTAACGGACATAAGACTATGGGTTGTTGTTGTTGTTGTTGTAGCGGCTACAGACTATGGTCTACTAGGGCTGTATTTAATGCAAATATTAAACCAAATTTAAATATCATACCACACAACTAGTATCCTCATTTCAAATTCTATTTATCTATTTACCCTCCATAATTCTACATCTCGATTTTACCTAATAAAATTCCCGCAGTTCAAAACATCACCTATATGTGCGCTAAAGTGAATGCTACCAGCGGTTGTTATCGCCAAAAATATATATCCGGCTTAGAGGTAGAAGTTTGCGTTTGCGATTCACAGTTGGGTACGATGCCGTGCAATGACGCGCCGATCACGATACAAAAGTTTTTGAAAACTTGCCTTTTAACTCTATTATTAACCATTTTTGCCAGAGGTTTGGCTGCTGTGACACCATAGTTAATAAGTAAACAATAATTGCTGTTTTGGGCTTAAATACATTAATTTAAAAAATAATTATACAGTAGGTATATGCGTATCTAACTTGGTTATTCTTAGTAATGTTTTTATCTAGCATACAACTTTTCATGTGCTGCTAAATCGCTTCACTTAATCTACATCCTGCTCATCTTCATCTGTGGCTTTTTTCAAACTGCCAAACACCTTTGCCGGTATAGCCTGCTGCTCGATGCGTAATCTTT
This sequence comes from Rhagoletis zephyria, assembly GCF_001687245.7. Classification (NCBI taxonomy): domain Eukaryota; kingdom Metazoa; phylum Arthropoda; class Insecta; order Diptera; family Tephritidae; genus Rhagoletis; species Rhagoletis zephyria. The sequence goes on along the minus strand of NW_016158213.1, from coordinate 80,738 downwards.
TTGCGGCTATAACATTTTCTTCATTCCCACCGTTTGTTGCGCCACCACCAGCATCAGCCTCGTCATCGTCTTCCTCATCTTCATCGCTCTCGCCAATATCAATTTCATCCGGATTGACCACCTTATCCTTTGCATTGCCTCCTTGTGTTTCGCCACGCACAAACATAATGTTTCCACTGGTTTGTGGTTTGAGTGTTTGTTGTTGTCGCGCTTGTTGCTCTGCTGCTGCCTTGGCTTCAAGCAAACGCATCGCATCACTACCGCCATCTGTTGCACTGCTTGCGCTCGTCTGATTAAGAAATTGTGCAGCCATCATATTCACTTGCGTATTGTAAGTGGCTTGCACTGAACGTTTGATGCGCAACATTTCACGCATTGTATCTTCATTACCATGACGCACCTCGAATTCTTTCCAAGTTTGCCAGAAATCAGCGGTTATGCGTGGATCACATACCTGTGTGAAAAGTAAAAGATATTTAAAATTGTATACATTAGGGAAAAGCTTTACAATAATACGCACCTGCGAACAATGCGCGTAAATAGCTCGCGCCCGATCGATTTCGCCAAGCTTAGTTTCCATCTCTGCAAACCGCACACACATAGGCCGCATGTTCTCTTCGGGCAATGCCTCAATAGCCTTCTCATAGATTTCACGTGTACGCGGTAGGCCATAGATTTCTGCTGCCTTCTTAATGAAAATGTTGTACATATCAAACATCTCCTCTGGCTTGACGGCACTAGTGGCGCGATCGTAAACGGCCATAGCATGGCGCGCTAAACCGTGCTCCTCTTCTAATTTCGCATACAGTAAGTAAAAGTACTTAGCATGATCGGGTGGACAGTTTTCCAAGCATTGTTCGAAAAGATCGCGTGCACGCTCCAACTTTGTGCCGCCATAACGTTTGAGAAATTTCGTCAAATATGCATTCCAAATATCGTATACGTTTGGCCACTTGAAAAGCGCAATACCCTTTTCATAGGCGCGAAAAGCTTCTTCAAAATAGTTGTGCTCTTCCAAAAAGAGACCATAGTTGATGATAATTTGAGGAGTGCAAATTTTCAAATCAATAATACGATCGTAGACAGCTTTGCAGGTTTTGAATGTGCCAAAGGATTCCTCTAAATCGGCGTACATAGACCACACTTTTAAAGAGCGATATAGCCGCATTTGCACTGTCTCGGTGTCGTCATGGTAGGCAACTTTTCGTTTTGGCATGGCAGTAGCTTTTTGCATTAGCCGTAAAGCACCCTCGAAGTTCTCCTGTCTTTGAAGAGATGAAAAAACATTTGGTAAACATAAAACTTGTAATCGAATAGTGTATTCGAATAAACCTTATCTCCATTTCAGCCCATTCACACCAAACTGCTGCCAAATCTTCTACTTTTACATACTCCACCTCAGTGCCGCGTTCAAAAACAACACGCGCATCCTCCACTTGATCATTCGATTCATAAAATTTCGCGAATTCTACCCACAAAGTATGCAATTTTCCAGCTGCTAATTTTGGTTGCACAGTTTGCACAGCTTCGGTGTAGGTATTAATAATCTCATGTGGCTTGCCTTCGTATAACTTCACGCGTTTGTGCCATTCATGCACATTGTGTGGATTCTGACGCAGCAACACGCTATTCAATAGCAATAAACGGCGCTCCATAAGATATTCAAAACGCGCCAATCGTAATTCTACATCAATGTCATCTTCCTCGGTTGCATGTGGATCATTTGCCACCATTTCCATGCGTTTATTTAATGACACCTCTTCAAATTGGGCATACTCATCGAAAACCTGCGTAAAATCACGTACTGTTGTAACAGTCTGTATTGCCTCTTCATAAACATCACGTGCGCGATCAAACAAACCCGATCGCACGTAGTAATCTGCCAAGGAGTTCCAAAGGTGACCCAGCTGATCGGTGTACCTAAAATAAACAAAAGATCGTGCTCTAATTTGGAACAAAGTATTTTTACTAGTGATGCACTTACCTCCTGAGCCCACTGCGTATTATAGCGTCCACATTCAACGAATGCACCTTATCAGGGTTTTTCGAAATCAAATCGCACAGTTCATTCCATAATTGATGATTTGATTTGCCATGTTTCGATACGAAATGCTCGTTGTCCACTACCGATGCCAGTTGTTGTGCTGCTTCATCTAACCGCCCCGCTTCAGTTAAATATTCAATATATTCTTCCGCATCATCTGGGCACAACTTCAAATAACGTCTGTAAACGCGTAGGGCGGTTTCCGGTATATCGAAACGTCGTACAAATTTCAAGTACAGCGGCCAAATGCGATGATGCTGAGTAATGGGCAATGCACGCAAAGCGCGATCAAACACGTGCCTGGTACGCGTAATGCGACATTGTGCCGTCATAAATACTCCATAATCCATCCAAATACGTGGCATTTTATGCATAAAAACTAGTGCTCTCTCAAAGGTATTATTTACTTCATCATACATGGGATCGTTGAGTGGGCGACCACGCACTTGCTTGCGACGTGTACGTAAATAATTATACCAGATTTTGTAGCTACCGGGTAACTCCTTGAGTGCGCGCTCAAATACAATGTTCACTCCGCAATTGGGCGCTTTGGATTTATGTTCAATATAGCGTAGCCAATGTTTTACAGAGTATGCATTGCGCAAAATTTCCTCCTCGTAGGGTACATCTTCCTCTGGCTGTAATGTAATGAACGTACATGGAATTAGGGGGAAGGGGAAAGTGCAGCTCACAACTGTGGCAAGTGAAAAAAAAATCAAGGTGCTAAAAATTTAGGCACATTTACTTACAAACTCGATATCAACCGCAATTAATGGCTTGTCAATTAGAGTCATATTTGTGGCAACAACTATTTTAATTGCTCCCGCACTATAGAGAAAACTATACACAAAAAACGTAGCAAGCGGACGCAAAATTGAAAAGAATACGTTCCCAATTCCAGCAAAACCAGCTGTTCGAAAAGATTGTCAAAATGATGTAGTGTTGTAAAATTCAAAAAACGTGAAACATTTAAACTGCACCCTGTTGAAAGAAAAAAGAACAGAATGTGTCAAGTGAAAAATTTCAAAGATGTAATGAAAGAGTTTGCTAATGTATATCGCTAAAGGTGCTGTTAATCGTGGCCATGGAAGCGCTTTTTCGAGGCATTACGCTGTCAAAATGCGAAATCGAATGTCTGCTTTCCCGTGTAAACAGCCAGAAAGTCCTTTTTGAGATTTGCTGAAATCACTTTTGGAAATAAAAATTGCAAGGTGGAACTGCATCTGAAATTACGGAAATCGCTATGGAAAATAATTTAAACTTGTTCGTGCTGCACTAGCAATGTTCATTTTTGCTCCAAGTGCTGTCCACCAAATCGAGTGTTTCCGTGTGAATATCTACGTTCTTTGCCAAAAATTAAACAATCAAAAAGTGTAAAAAAATTGGAGTTGCTTATTTGCCAATTTTTTCTTGTTTCTTCAATCATCGAAGCAACTCTGCAGAAGACGTAAAGTTGCCAAATCTTTTAAAATGTAATCAAAAAGCAACTCTGTATGCTTTGTTGGATATAGCGAAGGCAAACAATCGATGAATGCTTCTGTCGATAGTGTTTCGATGTTACATAAAAATTAAACATATCAACTTCATTAAAAGCAGTTGTTTTTGAATGCAAAAAAGTTAATAAACAGCACTCATAGTGTTAAAATTAATTGTCTCCCCACGTCGGCTTCTGTGGAAGTGATGCTATCATCATACCACTCCGGTATCTAGTAAATAGTAAACAGTTTCACAGTTGCGTTAATTTCTTCTATTTACATATTTTCACAAACTTGGAATAACATAATACAGCCATACCTAAGTGCCTTTTTGAAATTCTTTTTATTGATATCAATTCATTCATTTGCGGCCTTTTACGCAAACAGTTGGCGAATCAAATGAGCTAACATTGCCTTAACTTTAGTTGAGTAGGAAGCACATGAAATTAGCAAGTAATTATCGTTCCTACGACAGTCGGGTCTACGTAACCGGAGAATGACCCAGATTTTTATCTGGCCAAGGACTGTCACTTCAGCAACACTCACCAAAAATTCTTTGGGGTATATGTATGCTGTTACAACAACAGCAACAAATAGAAGTAAGTATCGGTGGCATTGGCAGTCATGCGATTATTGATAGAAAACAGGCAATTTTTACAGGTAGCTACCAAGTCCTAACACCTTCGGGCTTAGCTCTTAACTATAAATCAAATTTTTTGTTAAATAACATAAAATGGGACTTTGAACGAAAATCAACATAAAATAAAATACATTATCGCTATGCAAACCTATCGATTGCCACACTACACAATCGATGGTTGTTGATAACGGAGAACCATCGAAAGTATCGATAGTACCATCGATTGTTTGCCAACTCTAGTTGGATAGTTTTCTGTAGATTTTTGACGTGTGCGGTTGAAGTTTTCATTGTAGTCGATAAGCAAATAGAAAAGCCAGTGATATATTAACAAATATAAGTAAAGTAAATTTAATAAATGATAAACAAAAACATATATGCATTGTGCACTCATACATTAAAATCAAAGAAAGATTGAGTTCACGGCAAATGTGAAAGACGATACAAAGGACGAAGACTGAAAGATTCGCGTATGTATGTATATATGTACATGTTTATTCATTTGTCTCAAAATTCAGTCGGCAAATTATGGTGGAAAATGCTCAAGTTAAAATATGTATAATATATGTAGTAGAAACGATCTAAATTACATGTTATAAACATAAAGTTTAAAAGAAATGCAGCCAAATCAAGTTTCAGGTAGTTGACATTGCCATTATGTACATGTGCGCTGCCGTCGCCGCTGACGCGTACATTACAATTTAAAATGATTCTAGTTGATTTGCCCTTTTCGCTGTCTATTTTAAGGTTTAATTTTATTATATGCAAATGAATATTTAGTTAAACTAAATTAATATAAATTAATAATTCATAATCACACATTTCTGACAGCCAATTAGCGCTGTTTGTATGACGCGGCAGAAGATGGACTTTCTCTGAGCAGCGCAGTCGCTTTGTGTGCATTCTTTGTTACTTTCCATTTATGTTGGCTTGGACGCGTGTTTGCTTTATTACTTTTCAAACTATTAATAGAGATAACCAGTTTGCTGCATTTCTTATTTTTTATTTAATTTAATACTTATAAGTCTATAAATGTTTGCTCATGCTATTAGTAGATTCAATTTTATGGACATACAAATAGGGAATAGTGGGTGTAATGTTAATTCATGAAGTGCATGAATGTGCCATAGCTTGAATTTTCGGTACATTTAGTGGCAAATGTGCATATATGTAAATACATAAACTTAACTAAATAAGAACATTTTCCAAACCTTATTTGGTTTTCGATGTTTTATTTTGTACGGTGCAGAAAAAATGTGAATTTGCGTGAAAGCAACTTGGTTTAAACTTAAAAAAACCGAATACGCTGGCGTCCATTAAACTAAACAAAAAAGTTTAAGTGCTTCAAAAAAAAAAATTCCCCAATTCGTGTTGTTGAGTTGGTTTGTGCAGAACGGCGCTTTAAAAGGACGAGAAATAAAACAAAACACTTAAGACAAGGACTAAAGGTTAGTATGTATATCATACATTGTCAATCGCCTTATTAAATTAAAATCCAAATTTAATCAAAAGTAATTTTTAGAATCTAGGATATTTTTTTAAAAAACAATAATTTATTTATTATGAATTTAATTAAATATAAGATAAACCTGAGCTGAAATCGTAACATCCGTTCACGGATCGAAAACGATACGAAAGAAAATTACGTGATACGTGAGGCAGTATAAGCTGAATGGGCCAAAGAGTACATTCACGTATGTCATAATCCGAAAAATGTGCTTCCACGTGACGAGTAGTACGATATCGTATGTGACGATTCGAGCCCAGTTATTTGCTTTATCGTCACATGCCCCCCCAGAATATAATTCGGTAGGCCATTGTAAGCCCAAGGCGAGCTCTCAAATGTGCTCCTCTGCATTCCTTCTGGGTGGGCCGAAATTAATGTTTTTCACATGCGCATGTTGCTTAAGGGTCACAATTTTGTTATTATTTATCACATGTGCACGTTGCCAAAGGATTAAACTTGCCAAAAGTAGGGGGGGCCTCCGCCCCTCTTCTCAGGCAACAGAAATGAGAATTATATTTAGTAACGGTTATAGTCCCTAAGAGCGGCCGGATTCCGCCTACGCAAAAATAACTTTTTCAAGGTCTCCGAAGCATGGGAGCTCCACATTTATGAACAAGAAATGTTATATACCCTTGGCGGCCCCCTTCTTTGGCAAAACGGAAAGGCACAAGTCATTGCCTTGCATGTACTCAAAACAAGCGAAAACGCAAGTAAAAGTTGTGATTTTTCCCCCGGGGCCTAGGAAGTCGCAAGTTACATTTTTGCAGTTCATGCCCTCTCTAAAATGGGGTGTGTGAGGTTTCACTCCCCCCTGCAACAACACGATCGGTTTGTTTGTTGACCACTAACAAGAGCTAGTCTATAAAAACATTTGGTGTACTTATCCTGAAATGTAACTTCAATATTTTAATAGATAAGCATTTAATTTAAAATAATCATTAAAAATAATGCAAAATAAAAAAATAATGTAGTAATTTACTTAACTGCTTAAACAGTTCTAAAGAAATTTTGAAACAGAGTGTCATTTGATGTCAATATTGCATATCCTTTTAAATAGATTAAGAAAATGATGTACTATTTAAAAAAGAAATGCTATAATATAGGTACCTAACTGGTTAAAAAATTTTAACATATTTTGAAACTGGTGGCAACTCTCTTCAAAAATATTTTCGTTTGATAGCAATATTGCATATCCTTATTCAGTAGATTTTGATGGTTATTAAATAAAAGCATCGGGCCGCATGCATAAAAACCAAGCAATTGCTTTTTCTTAAAATTTCATACCTTTCACTTAAATATGTTTGAACAAGTAGAGTTCTGAAATTTTAAGGAAAAGCATTGCTTGGTTTTTATCATTTTTTGTCTGCATCCCCGGAAAAAGCAAAATCAAAACAAAGTGTAGCCAAAAACATGTCTATTCCATGTTTGAATAATTTTTGTACACAATTATTTTATTTTATTATTTTCATTAATTTTAATCTTACTCAACTTACATACATACATACATACATAGTGCATACTTCTTATTTTAAGCACGATCGTTCCTTATCAAATTTTCTTTAATGTTCATAAAAGTTTCATCGGTGGTTCGTTGTTGTTTTTGCTCTTTTGTACCTACCACACTTGCATTTAGTCCCATTCCTTCGTCTCAGCTTTTATGCTGCCATAAAGCATATAAATCAATAAGAAGCAATGTAGTGTATTCGCCGTTGAGATTTCTATGTGTGGGATTTGTTGTGTAGGCGATGCATGCATAGATTAATATTCTCTTTCCTATTCTGGAAATTGTTGTTGTTGTTGTTGTAGCCTCTTGCTATATATATGTAGGTATGTAGAAACTAGCTGCCATCCTTTCTTCTTTTTATCCTTCCTACCATACACATTTCCAGCTTATGCTCTTCGGTTAGTTTGTTGTCCTTAAATTAATTCTCTTCAATTATAATAGCTCTCTTCCTCTCGCTCTTGCCTCTCTGGACTTCAGTTTGATTTTTCCCAATTAGCTGTGCGACAGCACTCAATCTATCTAGCGAATGGCGCCTATACTCTTAGTTCGCACCCGCATTAAACCGTCTCGGTCCTTTATTGAGATGTTTAAAAGGAATTTTTTTGTTTGGTTACCTCTCAAGTGTTGTGAGTTCAGTTAAAACTGATTATTTTGAATACCATTGGCAGAGGTATCGTTTTTTTGGGATTTGCTTCTGTTTTGTTTCATAAATACAAATTAGTATCAATTATAAATTTATTAAAGTGTGAATAGATTTTATATGTATGTATATTTAGAACGCTCAAAAATCTGCGTATTGCAGTATACTTATTATTTAAATCTACAAGGTTGTTAGCTGTGTGGAGAAATGTAACCTTTGTAATAAACATGTAAATCTACTTAAATCAGTCTAGACATTTTTCCTTTGGTGTTGCAGATAATAGAAAATTCATTTTGATGTGAAGGTAGATCTAGCGATGTGTGAAGAATTAGTTATATGTTCAAGTACTCATGCTAACAATTCGAAGAAGTCTTATTAAAGGAAATGTTAAGGCTCAAAGTGCTAATGTAAATAAAAAAAAAATAAAAAAAAAATGTACAAGAGGAGAAAATATTTTGGCTAGTCTAAAACAATTTTTTTTTTACTATATAATCAACGATTTACATACATTGCCGCCGAGAGAAAATTCGGGTCGATCGAGTACTAAATATGTATATGCCTCATTCCCAATAAAAAGTTGTTAATAAAACGCTTTTAATAATTTTATGTTCGAAGTACATNATATGTTCAAGTACTCATGCTAACAATTCGAAGAAGTCTTATTAAAGGAAATGTTAAGGCTCAAAGTGCTAATGTAAATAAAAAAAAAATAAATAAAAAATGTACAAGAGGAGAAAATATTTTGGCTAGTCTAAAACAATTTTTTTTTTACTATATAATCAACGATTTACATACAGGGCCGCCGAGAGAAAATTCGGGTCGAGTACTAAATATGTATATGCCTCATTCCCAATAAAAAGTTGTTAATAAAACGCTTTTAATAATTTTATGTTCGAAGTACATATTTAAATTCCCGAAATTCCCACTCTCGACTGGCCTGTATAGCTTTATGTGCGCAGCATGAGACTGTCGTAATATTTTCCCCCATAACTTTGTAACTGTCTCCTTAAAAAATCGAAAATCCAAAAAAAAAACTACGTCTTAAAATCTTAAATTCTTCATTCGATATTTTCCTTGCCAATACCCCCTTAGAGTGCAACGCCGTAAATTTATGGCTGTATGTTCTAGGATTAGATTTCAATTCCTTTTTTCAACAACCCATTCTAATGCTGTCACTTGTTCTTTTTTATAATTTTATCCAAACCTCTCTTTTTATTCTCCCCTCTATATAGAATTTTTTTCATTCAATGTTTTCCCTATTTCTCTAGTCTCTCAGTTTTACGCTTCCTAAACAGGAGAGCCTACTCCAGCCAACACGACAAGCTCATGCCTTTCCCACCACGTAAAACGAGTTGCCACTTTAGCGTCGTTGTTCAGCAACGATACTGGTTTTTATACATGCACGCATACATGTTGTATGTTTATACTTATTCATTTGTTGTTGTTNATTCCCACTCTCGACTGGCCTGTATAGCTTTATGTGCGCAGCATGAGACTGTCGTAATATTTTCCCCCATAACTTTGTAACTGTCTCCTTAAAAAATCGAAAATCCAAAAAAAAACTACGTCTTAAAATCTTAAATTCTTCATTCGATATTTTCCTTGCCAATACCCCCTTAGAGTGCAACGCCGTAAATTTATGGCTATATGTTCTAAGATTAGATTTCAATTCCTTTTTTCAACAACCCATTCTAATGCTGTCACTTGTTCTTTTTTACAATTTTATCCAAACCTCTCTTTTTATTCTCCCCTCTATATAGAATTTTTTTCATTCAATGTTTTCCCTATTTCTCTAGTCTCTCAGTTTTACGCTTCCTAAACAGGAGAGCCTACTCCAGCCAACACGACAAGCTCATGCCTTTCCCACCACGTAAACGTAAAACGAGTTGCCACTATAGTNTAATTTTATCCAAACCTCTCTTTTTATTCTCCCCTCTATATAGAATTTTTTTCATTCAATGTTTTCCCTATTTCTCTAGTCTCTCAGTTTTACGCTTCCTAAACAGGAGAGCCTACTCCAGCCAACACGACAAGCTCATGCCTTTCCCACCACGTAAAACGAGTTGCCACTTTAGCGTCGTTGTTCAGCAACGATACTGGTTTTTATACATGCACGCATACATGTTGTATGTTTATACTTATTCATTTGTTGTTGTTGCAAGAAACTTGTTGTCCTCAACATTTTACTGACTAAAGTTGGAATTTACGAGCGCAAACACACTCTGTGGCACAGTGCTTTCTGTGTGTTGCAATTGGTAATGGAAAAAATTTAGTAGAAAAATGCTAAACAGAATAGAAACTCAGAAGCAAAAAGAAGTGGATTAAACGCTGCTTGGCTCTTTCTTTCAATCTCCCTTGGGCGCAATATCTACATTTGTCTTCCCGACATACTTGAGGTANCCCATTCTAATGCTGTCACTTGTTCTTTTTTATAATTTTATCCAAACCTCTCTTTTTATTCTCCCCTCTATATAGAATTTTTTTCATTCAATGTTTTCCCTATTTCTCTAGTCTCTCAGTTTTACGCTTCCTAAACAGGAGAGCCTACTCCAGCCAACACGACAAGCTCATGCCTTTCCCACCACGTAAAACGAGTTGCCACTTTAGCGTCGTTGTTCAGCAACGATACTGGTTTTTATACATGCACGCATACATGTTGTATGTTTATACTTATTCATTTGTTGTTGTTGCAAGAAACTTGTTGTCCTCAACATTTTACTGACTAAAGTTGGAATTTACGAGCGCAAACACACTCTGTGGCACAGTGCTTTCTGTGTGTTGCAATTGGTAATGGAAAAAATTTAGTAGAAAAATGCTAAACAGAATAGAAACTCAGAAGCAAAAAGAAGTGGATTAAACGCTGCTTGGCTCTTTCTTTCAATCTCCATTGGGCGCAATATCTACATTTGTCTTCCCGACATACTTGAGGTATTTTTTTTTTGGCACTGGCTTCTTTATTTGTTGATTTTGTGATTTTTTCTTACTAACTTTGTTTCAAAGGCTAGAAGGTAAATGCTGCCCTGGATGTCAAGGAGACCTTTGTTCAGAGCTTTCAACAGAATACGTTCTCATGATCGAAAGCAGGACACTTGATAAAGAAATGTTGAAATGAGTCCGCGATGATTTTAAGTCCTACCGTATGGGTTTCTAATAATAATGCCCGGTTATTACCGCGAGTTGGCGAGGACTTTGCATTTCGGAGCGCTTGCTGAGCCGTCTAAAGTCCCATCTGTTCAGAAGTAGTATCCAGGTTATCATTGGAGCACTAGCGCCCGCCCAGTTTTTAGAGAGGACCTCAGGGGTACTCTGCCTTGCCAATTCATCAGTCATGCAGTTTCTTCCACTGTACTGGTACCCAAATCACCTTGTTTTCAAAGTTATCTTGGGTGATCGAGAAATAGGTCAAGCATTCCCCCACCAGTTTCGGTCGTTCCATGAGGGATCCTATCAGATTAGATATTTACCTTTCTAATCGGTATTACATTGGTGCGTAGCAAGTCGACTGCCTCGGCAGCCTGAACTTGAGATTTAAAAATCAGAAAACACCTGCTCCAACTTTGTCGCCCAACTTCCACCCATTGATGAAGATATTGTTCCAGAGACTGCATCTCCCACTCACCCATTCACCCCTTAGAGGATAGAGAAGTATCCGTTCGGAACCAGCCTCGGTACTGATCCTTATTTTCAGTAGGAAGTCGAAGTTTCCAAAAATTGCCGAGTGCGGTTTCTATCATTCTTGAATACAAACCACCTTATCACATTCTCACTTAAACTAGTCATCTAAGTAATAGCCTCTCCGTTAAGTTCGACCCGGAAAAGTTCGTATCGTGGGTCACTCGAATGGGTGAGCTCGATGTGTCTTCGAGTTAGAATTGAATGGGGTTTAAATTCACTCGGAACTTAATTGCAGAATCTGCCTGAAAATTTCGACCCTTTTCAATTGAAACAGTACATACTGGCTACAAAGCCTGTAGAAATTTCCCCAGTTCTTATTCAAATGATACCACTGTATTCCAGTCATTGAAAGGCCCAACAAACACGCGCGCACANTAGTCATCTAAGTAATAGCCTCTCCGTTAAGTTCGACCCGGAAAAGTTCGATGTGTCTTCGAGTTAGAATTGAATGGGGTTTAAATTCACTCGGAACTTAATTGCAGAACCTGCCTGAAAATTTCGACCCTTTTCAATTGAAACAGTACATACTGGCTACAAAGCCTGTAGAAATTTCCCCAGTTCTTATTCAAATGATATCACTGTATTCCAGTCATTGAAAGGCCCAACAAACACGCACGCACGCACACAAATGATCCACGATGCCGGTTACTCGTGCAATCATTGCTACCCAGTAGGTGGCAGGTAGTAGATACACAAAATCAACTCCAAACTTGTAGTATAGGCGGCCGCCAACGAATTTTCTTGCTAGCTGCTCCTGCAAGTGAACATGTAGGCAGCTGTTAGCGGAGAGTAAAATCAAAAACTGGCTTGCTCACTGGCTTGCTCACTGCCTTTCTGCTCTTAAAATTTAGCGTTCTCTTTTGTTGGGGATAGAGGGCGGGGGTGGCGCTGAAAGCTCCTGGGCGCATGTGAGGCATATGGAAAAGCAAAAAAAAAAAAAATAATTTATATGCTGAGTGCATTTGTCAGCTGCTTGACTCTTTTCGTGTTGTCTTTTTTTCCTTTATTCGAATCCTACTCCCAAGCTTTGGGATACCTACGCCATGCACGAACGATTGAATTCAGTTTCAGTTCAACGGAGTGCACTCGCACAATTCGGTTCGAATTGCGGTTTATGCAGCGTGAAAATTTAACGCGAAAATTCACCAAGAATATGTATTTAGATGGATACCCACACGGTGTGCACTGAATGACTGACTGTAGGACTAACTTGCTGGCTAACTGCCGCACTGACAAGAATTTTTCGGACAAAAAATGTGTAGTGATGTGGTAGAAAATTGTACTACTATGTGCTTAGAAGTGTGGTGATGGTAAAGCTGAGAAAAACGCGTAGAAAGAAACAAATTATTACTTACACACGTCCAAGATTGTACGCTGCTGCTTATGTATTGAAGGAAAGTTTCTTTGAAAAATCAATGCAAATCAAATTGCGTTTATTAAATTGTGAATGCGTTAAAGGAAACGGAAATTTACTTAAGTGAAGTTAAAAAGTGTAGCAAAATGAAGAATGCAGAATAAGAAAGTTGAGAGAAATACAATTTGATACAAAAGTACGCAACTTTGGGAAGAAAATCGGATATAAACATTTTAAAAGTGGCCATAAAAATCAAAATTAAAAATGGTAATGTTGGAAAAATGTTGTATACCATTTAAGGCATATTCAATACATAAGTATTCATAGTTATACATATGTAAATACTACTTGTGCAACTGTATGTATTTGTGGCCTGTGTCGGTATGCGTAATTGGCGTAACTATACGCAAAAGCGCTTCGGCGGCATGCCTAAATCGTGCGGCTACTACGCTCGTACTCGTAATATTTCCTGCAGCTACGACGGCAGAAGAAGGAACTGCTCGAGTATGGGCAAATATACGTCATACATAAGTGCATACATATTTATATACATATACAAAATGTAGGAAAGGGTAGGGGACAGGCGCGTGGCGCGCACTATAGTTGGAACTTAACCACACCGCAAGTAAAATGTGCCAAAACCCATGCAACGGTGGGTGGGTGAAGGGAGAATGGGACCATGCTGAAGATGGGCTTTAAAGGAGCGAAGAAGCAACGAAAGATGGGGCTGCAGCTATGAAAAACTGTTACCGGTGCGCACTATGGGCAGCATTGTTTGGATGTTGAGGATGGAGGCCATGGAGTTGTTGCCAGTGTTAGTGGCTAAGTGCTGGCTTTGCTGATGGCAATGTGGGCTAGCCAAGCCCGCTGCGTGTCATGAACTCTAGATATATATGTATGTATATAAAAGTGCACTTAGATGTAAGGACGGTAGTGCATACAACAGATAGCCATCGACTCCGAAGACGTTGTGCTTCATTGGAGACACGCATTCTGTGCGTTGATTGTTGGCTGGATATTTGCTTTAAGTTAAATATACAAATATGCATACATATATATATTTATGTCTTACAGTAGTTTAAGGCCTATACTATACATCAGTTGGAACAATGGAATGGTCGCTTGACGCAGTGCGGCACGCAATACACTATGATGTATGTAGTTGTAGAAATGTATATACATATCGATGTTCAGGGGGCCTGTTAGGATTTTGCCAACCTGCAGCATTCCATATAAATTTTTGTTGTTATTATTTTTATGTTTCTTGTTAGCTTTTGTTTCATAGGTCTATCTTTTTCTTTATTATTATTTTCCCGAACTTTTTTTTTCTTCTGTTAGACTCTTGGTACTTAAACGGGCTGCATCTTCCGCAAATCTTCTAGTGCTGCCGCTGCGGCTGATACGAAGAAGACATGCGTGCTTGACAGCTTCTGTTCTTAGCAAAGTTTTGTTTGTGGTCTTTGTTTTTGCTATGTGCTGTCATTGTCACTTTGCATAATGCATATCTACATACATTCATCATGATTCTCCTGTTGGCTGTGCAGGCATCCTCTTCGGTCAGCTACTTCTGAACTACTTCGGTGGAAAGAGTAGAGAACTGGAAAAGATACATATTAATATTACAATGGAATTCTATGTGAATTATGGATACTAAAAATTGCCTGCCGAAAACAGCAACAGTTAACTGTTTTATTATTTACTCTTTCTAAAAACTTTTATTTTAAATTTTAAATATTTACATACTCGATTGCCCCTCACCCGCTTCGTTAAGTGTAAGGAATTTCTGTGTACTACATTAGGCGTAATTTATTTCAATAAAACTCAAAATGCTTAAACTACTGGGGATATGTTTTCAATTAACTTATTCCTTGAATTCAAGCCAAACTTAAGCTTTTAAACAGGTGGCAACGCGCCTTTTCAAAACTCCTTCGATTGTAATAATTCATTCAAATTATTAAATAATTTGAATTAACATTTTTAAATAGGTGGGAAGGTTTTCTTAAGCCTCTTTCGTCTGACACCCATATTGTGATACATGAATTTGATTATTTAAACAGGTGGCAACCCTGCTGCATGTTGCTTAGAAATAAATCCTTTCCACGAACATTTTGATTGATGCCGATATGTGTTATAATTATTCATTTATCTTATTAAATAATTTAATTTGAATAAATTTTAAAAGAGGTGGCAACCCTTTTCAAAACACCGCAGAAATTTCGACATGTTCAAATTAAAGGTGTCTGAACACTCTTGCGTTTGACACTTTAACTAGTGTATAATTTAATAAAATTCTACTTTTAAAACAGGTGGCAACCCTTTTCAAAATATTTCCAAAGTAAAATCTTGTTAAACCTTTTTCGTCTGACGCCCATACTCCATTCATCTAATTCCCCTAATTCAAGTAAATTTTTTCTTTAAAAAAAGGTGGCAATCCTCCTACATGTACATAGTTTAAAGATAAAGCTTCTTCAAAACCGTTTCGATTGATACCCATTATTGCTATAATTCATTTAAATTAATTGAATTTAATTTTTAAGCAGTTGGCAACCCTTGTCAAACACCACAATAATATACTAAAGCTTCAAACTAAATATCTCATAACAATATTTCGATTCAACCCCATATTTTTAAATTTCATATAGCTTGCGAATATGTAATTAATTTACATTTGACTTTTCAAACAGGTGGCAATCCCTTTCGAAATGTTTTCAAATTTCAACCTTTTTAAGCCTCTTTTGTAATCCAAATTTCAAATAAATTCAAGTCGAATTTGATTTTTTTTAAACAGGTGGCAGCTCTCCTCCATAAGTACGGAATTAATTTTATATACATAGTATATGTACATATATACATATTTTCATCCAAGTTCCAGTACTCTACCAAAACTACTTACTAGGGCTATTCGCGATTCGGTGCATAAGAGCTGACAAATTTATGCAATTGCAGAAATATGCCATGGATTGTGAGCGACCTTTATTAAACTGTCATGGTAAAGCTTTTGCAAAACAATTTTTGTGCATCAGCTTTGGTTTTGTTTATGAATGCAATGCATAGCATTTTTATGCTATGGATTTTCGGTATTGCAAATTTGCCAAGCCATGACAAATGCAAATGCGTGTATTTTGTTTGTGCATTGCAAATTATTTGCAATACAAATTTGCAATGCAATGATGCTAGGCCATTTGCACCGGATCGCGAATAGCCCTACTGAGATATGCAGTATGAAAAATTATAGGATAAAAGGCTATTTGGATGTTTTATAGACGATAGATACACTTCATGCATTCCATCCGAGGTGCCATCATCAACTCGGATCACTACCTTTGTTGCAGCTAAGGCGATCCGTTCAATGAATAACGTGCCTCAGATAGCGCAGTGAAAGTTCGACGTCAAAAATTTGCCGAGAAATTTCGTTGTGGACCCTTAATCCTGCTTAGCAAGAAGCTTCTCCTCGACGAAGGTACGGAAGTTGTGGTTGGTTACTATCAACCTCGCATTAGCAACCGGTATGACCGCTGCTGCATTGAAATCCGCAACATACCAAGCAAAGGTAGACATATTTCCAAGAGCAAGAAAGACTTTGTCTTTGAAATTATTGAAATCTGATAACAGAAATCCAATGTACACTAGAGAAACGAAGGGAATAGTTTTCAAAGCGATGCGGCAACTCAATGTGAAGAGAAGAGGCTTACGTGCCTCCTTTCGAATAAGACGAGGGGAGATAAGCCATAATGCAGCTTAAAACCACAAAGTCTCTAGAGCCCACAGACTATCGACTGAGCTGGTCAAAGCCGGCTACAAGGAGCTGGTGAGGCACAGGCACCAGCTGTTAAGTTCAAATTGGTATTGATGAATACATGCCCGAAGATTGGGATCTCATTCTATAAGAAGGAAAGTAAAAATCTTAGTAAATAACAAAACCTCGAGTTCTAAGTATGCAAACCTTATTCCCTCACTGTGTTAGTTCCCACGCTCGCTCGAATTGATCACTTTTCAGCTTTCTTTATCTGCGAAACCATCTGCTTTTGATCTTTTATTTATCCCCTGCGACTACGAATTGCTTGCCCACACTTGGTCTACAACCACCAATGGAACATTCGCTTGATCGAAGTGGTCAATATAATTCTTGCCTCTTTGCTTATCCATTAACTCGTTCACACTATCGCCTTTTTTAATAGTCCCTTACATTCGCCATTTACCCAGCAAGAAAAGCTAAAAAATAAACCTTTCAGTCCGTCCGCTTTACGGCTCCCTTGTATTGTTTCTACGAAATGACGTGTTGCACAGTTGGCTTGCAGTAACTGCCAGTTCAATTTCAACGACACTAAAAGCAAACCCCAAAGCTTAAGCCAACACGCCAGTCCGTACACAGCCTGCCTGCCCATCTTTTTCATTAAAAAACAACATCTTCGGTGTATGTAACGGGATGTGTGTTTGTGTGCCTGTTAATGTCTCAAGAGTATGCGCTCTATACTCCTACAGCAGTTGGTCATGTTGGCAAGTTTTGGTTTTTTGATCATGACAGTTGGCTGACACTCGCAACACATTCAGTTAGGCAGGCGGCAGGCAGGCAGCCTGTGTAAGCCAATTCAGACACGGGCATACAGGAAACTTGGCTAGGCCATAACATAAAATGCAGAACGCGGCGCATCATTTAAGGCAAGTTCGGCCAACCAGTCCGCCAGCAACTAAGTACATACATA
This sequence comes from Rhagoletis zephyria, assembly GCF_001687245.7. Taxonomy (NCBI): domain Eukaryota; kingdom Metazoa; phylum Arthropoda; class Insecta; order Diptera; family Tephritidae; genus Rhagoletis; species Rhagoletis zephyria. The sequence goes on along the minus strand of NW_016158213.1, from coordinate 63,199 downwards.
CGCATGCACATTTGTACTTAAGTACGTATGTATGCAGCTAGCCGCCAGTTAGCTCCAGCAGTGCCTTTGTTGGCACAGGAAAGGCAATGTTTGATGTATTTCCACTTAGCCGTGCGGTCCAAAGCTGTGATCGGTAAGCAGCGCGCTGTTGGAGATCCGCCAAATGCCAAATGCGCGCTGACGCTTAAGAAACTCTGAAGACTCAAGTAAAGAAACTGGTTTATCGCTGGCCATTCGGTGTTGCCGCTTGATGGTTTGTGCTTGAAAATGTTGTCATTCGTTTTTTATTTTCGTCTCTTTTGTTGCTTATTTTTCATTGTTTGTTTTGTCTTGGCCATATCGCTCACTGCGCCTAGCTTGTTTTGCTGTAAATTATAATTTTTCTTTACAGCGTTGTTTTGTATGCTAGACGATCTTCCAACACAGCAACACCAGTTTAATCATCGCCTGACTTTACCTTTAAGCGACTTGTTGCTTTACCTTACCTGTATCTTCATGCATACATAGTTATGTATGTATGTATGTACACACAGAACGGTCGTTCTTGTCACCGTTTTTATTATTACAATATTGTATATTATTATAGTTATTGTTTGTTGTATGTTTATGTCTGTTTTTGTCCGTATAATGTCAATCTACTACAAATTTGGTTATGGCTGGGCGTGTCGCATTGACATTTAACCATTGCATTTTTGCATTTCTTTACCATTTTTGTATCGAAACCCGAATTTGTGCGTGGAGGTATCACTTGTCAATCAGCTGAATACATAGTTGAATTGTGTGTTTGGATAAATTTTTTCGTCTCCAAGTTCGTGCATCCTGTTGCACGTTTGCTTATATTTTGCATTTTTATTCCATTTTGGTTTGACACTTTAGAATTTCTTGCTTTGAATTTATGCATGTTCGATTTCCTTATTCGGTCTAATTATATTGTCGCTTTTGTGCTTGGGTAATAATTGTCTACAGTGTAATTTATGCATTTGTTAAAAACGATTTTCGATTACTTTTGTTGCAACAACATGTTGAACGCAATGTTTTAAGGTTGTTGAACTTTGTGCACTGATTGTTGCTTATATGTAAATATATACATGCATACATACATACATATGTACATATGTATATGTACGTATTAGTACAAAGTTAGCACAGTTACAGATCTTTTTATTTAGTGTTTTCCAGAGACTTGATTTCTTTCCATAGCCCACTGTTGAGGTACTGTTATGCCATACTTTTTCGGTAATTCGATTCCACTGCGAGTAGCGTCGGACCTCTTCTTCCCTATCAGGGTCTTGGGGCATTGAGGTTGTCGATTAGGTCACCTTTCCAGTTAGCTTTAACTAAAACCAAATAAATCATTGTTTCAAACTTTATAAAAAATTTAAGAAAATTCAACAAATTTTCATCACATTTTCAACTTTTTACTGTGAGTCTTCGGGTATGCAATTTGATAGCCCATACAATTTTAGTCTAATGAAGTGCAAGTTTCAACCGGCTAAAAAATCGCGTTAATTTTTTAGATTTTTTTTTTTTAGACTGCTTTTGCGTTTTTTTGTATCAGTATCAAACTGTTACTTATATGGCTTTAGTTAAAGCTTGGACAATATTTCTATAGAAAAATTACAAAAATAATTTAACTCGAAAAACATTACGAATATAAAAAAAAAAAATCAGCACGTGGTTATTTGTTTGAGTCACTGTGTTTATGTAATACTTTTTGAGTATAGATCGTTTAATACGTCCTTCACGCTAGCAGACCCACTTTTACAAAGCTGCTAAAAATTGCTCAGGAATTAGGTGCTATTTAGGGTCACAAAAACTATTTTAGATGCTCGCTTAGTTTCCGAGAAAATTGCAAAAATTTCGTCGTACACCGGTAAATATTATTCTGGAATTATGTGCTATTTAGGTGTTTTTCAGGGCCACCAAAAATTAATTTCTGGTCAGCTGGTATGTTGTTAGACTGGCTGACCCACTTTTCAAATCTTAGTCGAACACTGAAAAATATTATTGGGGAATTAGGTGCTATTTATTTTTTTTTTTCAGGACCACCAAAATCAATTTCGGTGCTCACCCAGCTTCCGAAAAATTCGCAAAAACCTGTTTTGAGTCAGCTGGCATGTTGTCAAGATACACTGAGACCACACATTGGACCCAGTCCCACAAAGATTGTTGTGGGTTCAATCAAAAAAATTTAAATCTTGATTTTCTATTTTTTCTGCATAATTTTAAATTAGAATTTATACGACCGTTGTTATAATAAAAAAATGTATAAAAAATAAATGTTATACTTAAATTGTGAGAACTTGCTAAAATGTCGCTCAAATATTCTTTTGTCCATAATTGTACTCGTGTATGTATGTTTTCTAGCTTATTTCGCAACTTCAGTTGCTTATTGTCAATTTCTTTCAATAATAAAATTTAAAACACTTAAAGCAATTTCTTTTTCAATTTACTCCACTTATGTTTTGGGCTTTAAGGGGCTATGATACTCCAAAGTAGAGCGCAAATAATTTAATCTAATTTTTTACTTTTTCAAGCAAATACACAATCATTGTCTCAAACGCATTTGTAGTACATACATACACACTTACTACATATTTATGTACTTTTGTATGTGCATATAAGAATCTTCAGAATATGTATGCATGTATGTGGATTACACGAGGGTCATCTCAAAAATGATTTATTATTCATATACCTACGGTATTGAGACCCTTTGAAGCTAATTTTATTCAAACTAAGCGCTCTTTGAATTCTTTAGAATATCTATCATTTAAGAAAAGTGATTCGAATTTTTCGACTTTGCACAACCATATTATCCAGATTTGGCCCTCAGTAAGTTCTACCCAGCCAGTTGTCACAGGCTCGAAGAACAACTCAGTTGCAAAAAATCTGGAAACAATAGCGACATGGAAACTGTTGAGAGATATTTTTTGTTTCAAGGACTATAGCATAGACTGTTTTATGGTTCTTAAACTCCATCGAAAATATTGCTACATTTAGTCGATTCCCTTAAACGAGAAGGAGAACGAAAAATTACACTGAAGATTGCACAATGCTGAAATCGATTCGTCCCCAAACCGAAATTGACAAGGGATTACGTGAATTCGTTCCAAAATACTTCAGATGCCCCTTTAATTTGAATATCAGAATACTAGAAGTTACAAGCACATATAAATTTAAGTAAAGATTGCAACGCTTTCTAGACTTCTTCCAGTTCATGTAAGAGCTACATATTTTGCTATCTCAACTCTGGACCACCCTTGTATATAGTATCTATGCATACTTACATACGTACATTTGTATGCCCTATATACATATGTAACTATAGTACATTTGTAAGCGTGAACATAGTAAGCAACAATTGTTGATTTCAAAGAAAATGCATAATAATTCAATTGAAGTTAGTTGATTTGTAGTTGGAAAGGGAGAAGGCAACTAGGCCGATTGTCAGTGCGCTTGCAGCCAGGCAATGAGAATAATGTTAACAGCGGGAGTGAGTATATATGTACTTACGTGTAGAACAAAATAGAATTA
>NW_016158213.1:0-59577 GCF_001687245.7 Rhagoletis zephyria | reverse complement strand
TTTTTTTTTTTTTTTTTTGTTTTATTAATGCAGCATCTCTTGCTGTGTTGCTGATATGAGTACGAATATTGTTTTGCTGCTGCTGTTGATATAATTGTTTTTATTATTACTTTTGTATTGATGTGTGTGTGTTTTTTTTTTTTAACTGTGTTGCAGTTAGGGTTGCCAATATATACTATTGTACTATTTTTTCGGTCAGCGTACTATATACGTTTGAAAAAAATATAGTATGCAAACATACTATATTTCGCCAGTTAAAAATTTAAATATATTTCAGTAATTTGCAAGAGAAAATGTGTTTTAAAATGGATGACCTTTATATTGAAATAACGATATTCAAAGGAATATTCTTTAAAATAAAAGGTCATAGTCACCTTCTTACTAGACTCCCAGATCCAAAATGGCAACATTTTTAAAAATAGATAAAATTGCCCAATTTACTTAAAATTATTTCGTTTCTGTTCTCTATTGCTGCAATTTCGGCATTCACAGAAAGAGTTTTTTCTACTATGAATGTGAAATGGTGAAATGAGAGAAACAAAGCGCCTAAGTCACTAATAAAAAATTAACATTTGATTTATATTACATAATTTAAGTATTGATTGCGATAAAGCATATCGTCGATGTTTTGCAAAACCGCCCATCGACCAGTTGCAAAATTCCTAAATCGCCGTTGTGGCAAAAATGAGATTTGGTAACCATGAACTCCAGGCATCGAGATTTATGCATAAAAATCGTTAAATCGTTATTAAAACAACAGATTTGTAAAATAATAGCTAGAGAAAATACCGCCTATCAAGGCAATGCCTTCAAAGAATAAACCGTTTTTTCGCTCTCCTGTAAACATCGACGTTATGATACTTTCAAAAATATATATTTTTTATAGAGAAATGCATAAGAAAGAAAAAAGATGTATATGTACTTAGAAAGCGTTTTTACTTTTTCTTTTAAATAAAATACTATATATATGTATTTAAAGATACTATATTTTTTCAGTTTTTTTTTAAGTACTATAAATTTCTTAGAAAATGTTGGCAACCCTAGTTGCAGTATATGTGTTGTATTTCTTCCATTGTATGCCTTCTGTGCTGCGCTTTATTAAATTGCGCTTGTGAGCTTGTCATCGAGCACTTCAAAAGCTATGATGTTGCTGATTGTTTTCATGATTGCAATGATGATGATCATGTCGTCGGTGTTGGTGTTGGGCTCGATGATGAGCATACGTTGATTTTGCATATGATGCTTTGTTATGATCATTATGACACTTGAAGTGACACTATTCTAGTGCACTTGTGCCGAAGCTATGAGGGAATTTGGAAGTGCACTTGTTTTTCATGTACATATGTATGTATGTAAATTCATTTATGTTGCGCCCCTTGGCTTTAGCTCTACATTATTTAATATACTTCCTCCTGCCACTCTTCTACCACTTTTAATTATGGCCATCGAATATATTGAAAGTCATACTTAACTAATATATTTAGCTACAAACTGAAATTTAGTTATGTATTTATTATATACAGGGGGCACCACATAACTGTCGTCCAGTTTTTTTTTTGAATAAAAGTGTCCTTTATAGATTTTGCGAAAAAAAGTATTTTATTGTTGATTTTTACATATTTTACTTTAATTTTATTAGTTTTCAATTTTTAAACTTTAATTGGGGTTACTAACAGTAAACGCTTTGAGCGAAAAGTGCAGGCGGCACGCAATTCTTCATCAGTTCTGTAACCATAGGCTCCATTTTGAGTCGTTTAAACACCCTTTTTTGTCCAACAGCAACCGAATAGACTCGGAACTGGTGACTAGGACGGCCATTCGACCATCCATATAAATTTTTTTTTTGCCTTTTTTACAAAGTCTAGGAAAAAATACTAATATTTAAACTTGACAGCGTGGTTGTTGTTGTCAAAAAATATATATATATATGTACAAAATTAATAATAAGATACTTTTTTCGTAAAATCTTTATAGTCCCGTTTTATTTTTCAAAAACACCTGGGCGAGAGTTATTCGTCGCCACCCTGTACATATGATTGTGTCAATTAAAAGATTGCCTGCTAGCAACTCATCGATTGTCTATTTCATCTATCTGTACAGTAGTTCAGTATCTACTCTAAAACGGTGAGATAAAATAAAAAGTTCCAATTTTTAGTACTTTTTTATAAAATCTGACTCGTTACATAATAACCAAACATTCCACACGTTGTACAAAACAAACAAATTAAATTTTTTTTTTATTTTTTTATTGGTTTTTATAAAAATTCTGGGTATGCAGCCCATTCAATTTTAGTATACTAATGTGCAAGTTTCAAGTGGCTAATGTTTTCTTCCGAGGGGTTTTGAGCATTTTCTCTCATATAAAAATGTATTTTGTTCATGCATTGTATCTAAGAAATTGTTTGTGTATTCTTTACAAAGTTTCAAAGACATTTTCGATCCTATTGCTTTGAAAGCAGCTTCGCCGTCGAGAAGATAGTGACTTTTCTGGCTAGGCACGACCTCCCAGAGTTTCGCTGACTTTCTAAGCTTTCAATAATCATCCAGCCATAAATGTCTCTGCCGGCGATTTCAAGGGCATATTTGACTAAAAAGTTAAAGTTTTTTAAAAACTGTTTAGCCTCTCTCAAACACTGTACATGCTCCTCAGCGATTGTACAATGGCACCACTTAAACTTCAATTCCCAACCCAAACTCGAGCACACATTCATACAAGTTTTAATACACTTCACTTGAACTCGAATGTGTCGCCGCACTTTGGTTGCTGATGCAGAATCCGATTTGATTTAAAATGCAGAAACTAAAAAACAATGGCTTACCACCCCAATAACTACCAACCTACCCCACGCTACCCTTCCTCCATTCGCTTAGCATTTTAGTGCTAGTGAACGCGCTTGAAAGGCTCTAAACTGCCGACGACGACGATGGACGACGATGGCCACAATCAATACACATAACAATGCATCGTTCATCATCATCGCCAGCCACAGCCGCTGTCGTTGCCGGAGTTCGGAGCAGCAGAATAGTTAGTTGTTTGCTTGGTTGGTTACTGGGTTGAATGGGTTAGTTCATTGGTTCGGTTCAGTTTGGTTTATTATGGTTGCGCTACTGGTCTCCCCCTGTTGCCCTAATAACCAAAAAATATAAAAGCCTAAGTACTTACATACGAGTATACACTGCCGGAACAAAGTATTGGCACAGCAAATTTTTCACAATACATGCAACAATTTGTATTCTAATAGTTTTCCGCCAATTTTGTATAAAAATATTGTTCATTCTACAACAATAACATAAAAATATAATTCCTTAACTTTGTACAAAACTTGTCATGCAAATTTTCAACTTTTTAATCAGATTTTTTTTGAATATGTAGTTTTGCAGCTCATTAGATTCTAGTAAAAAAAATGCAAGTTCGGAGCTAATCAAAAATCGCATTGATTTTTGAGAATTTTTTTTTCTGAAGGTGTTTTGCATTTTTTCCATATAAATTATTTTCGAAAAAAAAAATTTGTTTGGAAGAGACTGCGTGAAAAAAATTGCCAAAAATCAACTGCAATTTCTAGCTACTTAAACCTTTTACTTTGTTATAATAAAATTGATTGGGCTACAAATCTGCATACTCAAAAAAATTCTAAAAAGTCTAATTAAAAATTTGAAAATTCGCGGAATTCTCGCAAATTTTGCACCAAATTTTCATTTTTTTTGTTGTAGAATGAATCATATTTTTATACCAATTGTTGCATATATTGTAAAAAAAATTTGGTGTGCCAATACTTTGCTCCGGCGGTGTATTATAAACGTACAATCAGAATCAAAAGTTAGTATACTTCCTCTTATATAATATTCACATACATTTTCATGAACAATTTTTTTCCATTTTTATGACATAAACCACATAAATCAAAGTTTCACACTTTACATTAAATTCACAAAAATTCTAAAAATTATCAGCAAAATTTCAAATTTTTTATTCAGTATCTTTAGAAAATTTTCGAGTATGCAGTTTTGTAGCCCATTCAGTTTTATTATAACAAAGTGCAAGTTTCAAGTCGTTAAAAATTACCATAGCTTTTTTAGATTTTTTTTGTGGATCAAAATCATTTTTTATATGAAAGAAAAAGCGCAACGCCCTTCACAAAAGAAATACAAAAAATTATATTTTTTTTGTTATTTATGGCCTTATAGCAGTTATATTCAACAATTTTATTTTTTAAGAAAAAAATTAACGGTAATTTTTTTGCGACTTGAAACTTGCACTTTGTTGCACTAAAATTGAATGGAATACAAAACAGCATACTCGAATGTTTTCCAAATTTTTTCATGAAAATAATTGTGAATATTATATTGGAACAAAGTGTGTACTAACTTTTGACTCTGACTGTACGTATGTATGTATATGACCACACTTTAATACACATGCCGGCTGCCGGCTATATGCAATCAGTGGAACAACGAATTGTTGCGCTTGCCAGGAGCTGTTGCTGTCATGTGTATGATTTTTAAGAGAGCTCTAGTTGTGTATGTGTGTGTGTGTATGGCTGATTGTATTTTATTATCCTTTTGGAAAATTTTGCCAACCATAAATAGAAGCACAAGGAGGCGCATGCCAACCACATGTGGGACCAACGAACACTGTGCACCACACACACACACACACACACACACACACTCAAACAAATTTTCCCCCAAAATATGTGCATATGTATGTATTTTCGTATAGTAAACAATGAACTAGTAAATCTACTTGTTCGCCAGCTGCCTGCTTACCTAACTTACTCTGTAAGTGGGTTGACTGACTCTGTTAATGCACTGCATGATGGAAAAAAATGGTCAGGAAACAATGCACTATTTTGATTACTCACCATTTGGGCGCTGCTAACGCCTATGCTGTTGCTGGTCTTGTTGTTACTGCTGCTGCTGTGGCCGCTTATCAGTTGAAACCAAACAAGCAACAAACCGTCAAACCAACTGACTGTGGTACACTTATATATAATGTTCCTAATACCAGCCAGTATTCCTGTATATAATTGACTGAGTAAGTCAGTCACTGAGTCACACGTGTGCACCAGCCACCCTCATTTTCAAATTTACTTATTCTACAGTTGAAGGGCTCGCACAGCTGTATCATCTAAGCAGCCTTAAAGTACAATAAGCTATGAGGACAGTTTTTAATTTAATTTGAAACGGCAGTTTTCGGCGTAAACTCAGGCTCAACATTATCAATACAAGTCGGATTTTATATAGTTATGTATGTATAATTGGACGCAAAATCACGGTATCTCTTTAAAAGTTTAAAGCATTCTTTGAAAGCATTAATATGTACGTAAATATTGCCTATATTTAGGACGTTATTTGTTCACTCACTGCATAATTCGAATACAGTTTTTATCTAAAGAGACCCCCAATGATATTTACCGAATGCATTTTTTTTTACATTTTTCCAAAATCTTGTGTCAACTACCCTTTCTTGGCATTTAGTGGGTGAAAATGTTCTACAAAGTTTCATCCTGGAATTTTAGTCCATGTTTCTGAATTTTGTATTTTATTTGGTTTTTAATTTTTTTTTAAAGTAGTCACACTAAGTTTTTCAAAATCTTATCTATTGGGTCATGAAATATTTGAGCTGAGGGTGTAAAAAGTTGTGTAGGTATTATTTGTAAAATGGCAGTTATAATCTGCTAATTCAATAAAATAATTCATAAGCCTTTTAAGAATTGCAGAACTTGGGGCTGGATAAATGAAATGCTAGTACAAATAACGTAGCTCTGCCTCTTCGCTGTATCGGGTGCGAATATTTGAAGTTTCAGTATGGAATCTCCCCTGGTATGATTCCAATCTGTTCAAACAACTCGGATGGTGCCATCATTCATTTGGAGGCATAATTCGCAGCACAAGTAATCCCTCAAAGTATTTTCATAGATAACATGTGACCGAAAGAGAGGGCGCTGCAGCCCAAAGGATATTTTTAACTACACAATTTTTACCCTAACAATATGTCGCTGAATCTGGATGCTCGGCATGTATTTATCCTTTCATCAGTACTTAAACTTTTCAACAAATATCTGCTTAGGCGTCAGAATAGCTAAAGACCAGTCCCACTTTTGGTATATGAAGGACTAACGAAGACATTGTAAAGGCTACTCTTTCGGACTCGCTTTATTTCATTTCCGAAAGTAATGGCTTCACATCTTCTCGGCACTCTCAGAAGGCATTCGCACTTAGCGATTATGCTCAGATATTTTACACAATGCCACTCCATCTAATCTTGCCATCATTCGCGAAGATTGTCAGATAAAACCATATACAATACTATGTGTGTGGGACTGCTGCTAAGTCCACGACTAAGGTACTTAGCGATGACTCATGATCTAGTTACTGTTAACACTGGTTGCGTGACTCATTGTTAGTACAAAAAAAACGACCCCGGTAGATGTCGTTTGGAGAATGGAAAGATTTAGGGTTGTGTGAGAGTGGCTTAGATGAAATTTACAACCGCATTTAGAGCGTTGATGAAACATAGCTGACGAAGATTTCTTTTGACTCGAGGAGATTACATTGAAAAGTATTAAATACAAAGCTATGATTTTAATTTATCAGGTAGGGTATGGCCTTTTTAAAGGTCTTTTCGCGCTCGAGAAAAATACCTACCTAATCTCGAAGGATTACATATTTGTGATCGAAAAGTAGTCGACGTCCTGCATTGAAATTTTGGCCCAACATTTTTGAACAAAGTTGCCACCTTTTCATGTATGTAAATAATGAAAATAATAAAAAACGTAAAGTGAATAAAATATTACAATATTTTTATGAAATCAAAGCTGTTGAATGAAGTTTTCTTCTAGAAGTATTTTTTAACAGGGTTGGCACCCATCTAAAAAAAAAGATTAATAAAGTAAAAGGTAAACTGGTATTCAACTGAATATCCACGTTTATACTTCCGATTTTTATAAGTAAAAAAAAATTATTGTTGCCACTCTTTTATTTCAAAAATATTTTCTTGATTAACCAGTTATTAATTCTACTACTTGAGATTTTCTGGCCAACAATTTTTTTTTATTATAATAGTGGCAACACTAAATATTGAAACTGTAGTAAGTTATAAGGGAAAGATGAAATTATACATGTACATATGTATAACTAAAGAGTTCCCACTTTTTCTAATTAACTTTTTTTTAATTATTTTGCTTTATCAATAAATAAAGTTTAGATGATTTACCCATAAATTGTGAAATTAAGTAATTCATTTAGAAAATTGTGCTTTCTCTTGCCTTGACCAGAATTAGCCAGAAGGGGCCTTGAAAAAAACTGCCTGCCTCAAATTCAAAAGAAAAAAATTGAAACAAATTTTTAAATCTTTTATATAAGAAATTTTTTAAAAGTTTTTGAAAAATAAGACAAACGTAAAGTTTTCAATTCATAATAAATCTGTCTCGGCAACCCTTTAGCACCCAGGAAAAAATTTTCAATTAAGCTCTAATCAAAGCAATGCCCTAATAAAAATAATTTTTTGCCACCCTCTCCCTTTAGATTTAATTACGCACAAACGATTAAACTTTTGCACACCATCGTCCTCATAAAACATAACTCGGACAAGTGTGCATGTAGTCTTAGCCAAATAGCCTATATTTATATGTGCATATATATATGTTTGTATGTTAGATAGGAGATATGACTTCAACCCTGCCTGTTTCTTTGTGTATAAAACTCATTAACCATAGCTGACATCAGCATTTGTACTGCAGTTTAATACAGTGGCATATAACAACAAAACCAAATTGCAAAAAGTCAAAGAAATATAAAATACACATATGTCCATATGTATTATGTACTTGTACATACATACGTACATGAAAAGAATCCCCTTTGCTGCTCCTTTAACTTCACATATGTGCATATGTATGTATGTTTGTATGTATTTGCGTGTACTTCGTCATCATCTTCTCCTTATTTTGCCAACACAAAAGCCGGTTCAACAACATTACTAACTACAACTCATGTTTTTAGCTACATATCTACATACAGTGCCAGGCAAAAGTTTTGGCACAGAGAATTTTTCACAATATCTGTTTTATTCTAGTTTATTTTCAATAATTTTGTATAAAAACAAAATCTCTAAACTTTGTGTAAAACTCAGGAAAATTCAATAAATTTTCATACTAATTTGCAACTTTCTATTCAGATTAAAAAAAAATCTAAGTATGCAGTTTTATAGCTCATCTAATTTTAGTAAAACAAAGTGCAAGCTTGAAGTTGCTGAAAAATCGCGTCGGTTTTTGGCAATTTTTTTTCACTCAGGTTCTTCCATACAAAGTATGTTCGACAATTATTTTTTGTATGGAGAAAAGAGCAATAGCTTCCACTAAAGGAATTGCCAAAATTGAATGGGCTATAAAACTGCATACTTAGAATTTTTCTAAAAAAATCTGAATAGAAAGTTGCAATTGAGTATGCAAATTTATTGCATTTTCGTGAGTTTTGCACAATGTTTAGAGATTTTGCTTTTATGTTTTTTTTTTGGTGTAGGACGAGCTATATTTTGCATATATTGAGAAAAATTCTCTGTGCCAATACTTTTGTCTGGCACTGTATGTATGTATGTTCTGGCTTAAACTTTCTGTAGTTACTAGGTATGTAAATATTATACATTTGTATGTATGTACTAACATACTGATGTTATGTATTTGTTTATGTGCTAAATGTATTTTTGTTTGTGTTGAGTGAGTAATGCCAAAGGCAACAACAGCAAAACACTCCATACACATTCACTATCTACCACCACCCACCCACCATCCAAAATGTATATATGTAGAAACTTCGCGACATCAACCGCTAAACTATTTTTTATGATGCAGAACTGCAATGAATGCCACCTTTCGCCACGCCCCATATTCCCTTCCAACGGCACTAGGCTCTACAACAAAAACATACTTATTTCATGCCACAACATAAAAATCTGTATTTAGTAGCCATATATGTACATATGTATGTGTGTATGCACTATGAGTACGAGTACTGTGTGTAGATACCAGTTCCTTTTTCCATGCTTGGGGTCAAAGTGTCTCGGTCTAATATGGATTATACTTTTTTGTAGCTACAGTACAGTGCTGTGGTTTAGTATTGTAAAACCATTTGTCTTCTATTATTGAAAATTGCTATCCCTGCTAAATTCAGTGGGGCCCGTTCTGTTATGCTTTTGTATTTAAAGCAAGTTTTTGTAATGAAGTTTTTGAGTACATCTGGACACTTAACAACTGTTAAATTATGACCTCGCAGAAAAGTTACAAGCTTCATTAAGAGCATAATGAGTTTACCTGTGTATCTCAGCCTTCTTGGGCGAAAAGTTCTCCTCTATCTGACGTTAGCAGCGGTGGGATCATAGCAGTGTCGCCACTCGAAAAAAAACTATTTTCTAACTAAGCAGATTGAAACTTACCAAAATCCAAGTTTCATAAGAGGTAACTTAAATCTACTTGAACCCAGATCTTGTGTAGTTGGATCATGACCAAGCACCATGAAAAGAAATACATACCGAGAACGCGTTCCGGTATTGGTTTAGTTCTGCATGAGAACAAAACCTAATAGTTGATTTTCACCAAGCCTTAACTGCAGTCTATGCCTATTGGAAAAGGATATTACAACTCGAAGGGGGAAATTCCATCTAATAAGTAGAAGCAAACTAAAGAAAATAAAATTATAGTTTAAAAAACAAAAACCTCGCTATTAAAATTTCCATTCGTACTGTCATCAGGTATGTAACTTGAGAATAGAAATCGCTGCATCTTTTAGGCGCATCAATATTACATAGTTACATCCCGAGCTAATAAAAGCGAGGTAAAAAGCAAAACTTAAGAAAAAAAACCTTGCCGATCACCCCATGTTAAAATTATTGCAACTTCTCTGAGCTCTTAAATGCAGTTAAGCCTTTGGAGGAAACGGGCTATAATTTCAAGAATGTTCCCACAAGAGAACCAAACAGGAACAAAAGTATTGAGAGCACATTGAACGGGAATAAAATCGGAACCAATGTTGCGGGAACGTTTATGTAAGGAACAAACTCCCGGGAACGTTCTTAGAAAGAACAGAATAAGAACGAAACTTTTGGAAACTTTTTCAATGAGAACGAAAGTATTGAGAACGTTTTCAAGGAGGATCAAATTAAAACAAAAGTCTGGGGAGCGTTCTGAGGGGAACAAAACTTTTGAAAACTTTTCATTTTCTGCGTGTTGGGATGAAAATTCAGTGAGAACCACGATTGTTAATTCTAGGCCAGAGAAAAGCGAATCATTTCAACTTCCAGATCGTTTATTATTAGAGTGAACTATGCATTTATGGAACAATTTTTCATTTTCTGTGCAGGAAAAGTTCGTGACTTAAGTATTTCCTTTACTTTATTTGCATAATAAACTTTCAGTTAATTTTTTGATTAATTTTAATTAGATATGGGAGCGGGATATCGGGACCCGCGGAACCCACGGTACTAGTTTCAAAATGGACCGGATGGGCGGTATCCGGAAGGTTGTATTTGTGCCAGACGAAAATTCTTGCCCGACACTCCCGATTAAATCCACGATTTTCGAAATGAAGACAGAATAACTGGAGATGCAGATCTTTTAGTATGACGAATTTCAATACAATAAAGTGCAATTTTCAAATCGTTATAAATTACCATGGATTTTTGAGATTTTTTTTCGCGGAGGGTGATGCTTACCTTCTTTCATATCAAAAAGATTGTGTTTATACGTTATATGGAAGAACTAAAAAATCGAATTGAAAAGTTGAAAATTTCGATGAAAATTTCATGCATTTCCCCAGAGTTCTGTATGAAATTTAAAAAAAAAAATCATTCTCTTGGTTTTTAAATACACAGAGTATGTATGTGTGTATGTACTATTTAAAATTAATTTTAAATCCATGTGATTTTTAATTAGTGATAGATATCGGGACCCATGGGACCCGCGCTTATCTATTATTTTAATAGGCAGTTGAACGCTATAAGACAAATTTTGTTCTCGCTTCCATTATTCGCGAATACATAGTTCATAGAAGGTTTAATCCCGTTTCGTTCTCTGTCAGACGGTTTTGTTCTCATTTTCCATTGCTAGGTACTAAAGCAAGGTTAAAAGGGTGGAGTGCAATAAGGCCCGCGGAAATAACGCCCTCGGGCGTTATTGCCTTTTCGAAAAAGAAATTAAGCCCGCGGCCTTTTTTGCCCTTTTGCCGGTGAGCATTATTTCCCTTTCAGTTTTATGTTCCTATATTTTTGTAACTTGTGCATATCTACTTTTTTGGTCAGTACTGTATCAGTACAGGCGTTGGGAGGGCTTGCAGCTGATTATGCTCGCTCTTTATCGGTTGTTCGCTTAGACGATTGCTTATACATTCATACATACTCGTACATACAAACATGCATGCATATATGACTTCGTTAAGTCACATCCTGTTAGCTTTAGTAGGATAGTTGGATGATTCCTTTTTTTGTGTTGCTGCAACATTTTTCATTGCAGACACGTTTGTATTGTTGCACGCGCCTATTGTTGTTATTATAAAAGTGTACTTTTGCATTGTTGCTCTTGGTGATGTTTCCAATGCTGTCAGTTCGGTTGCCTAATTGTGCTGTAGTGGTCAGCAGGATATTTCTTTGTTGTTTGACGTCTGCTTTTAACAGCAGAAATTACTTCCGTACTCTATATTGTAGACTAGTTTTGCTAGTTTGTTTTGTATTTTGTTGTTGTTTCTCATTTAGCACTATTTTTTTTACCATATTCACGCCAGCTACCAGGGATAAATACGTATTTTGTGTTGAGGTTTTTGTGTATGAAATCTAACAGCCATCAAAAATCCTCATGCCCATGCAATTTGGGTGAACCATCCCACAGTAGAACGGCGCTAGCGCCGAGCAATTCGACTGCTGAGTAGAAGATCGACCTATCTCTGCAGCCAGTTCTAAAACGCCCTATCTCCAAAAAGTTTTCAAGAACGCCCTATTTCAGAATTTGGTTGAAGAACACCCTATTTCAGAATTCGTTTCAAACTTCAAAATGTATTGAAAGTGTGCTAATATATGTAGGTCGTTTTTGAATCGGCAGCTAAGACTAAGCGAATCAAAAACCGATTTTTTTTTCTATTTTGATCTGTCATTTTCATTAGCAATCCAATTTAGGAATGGCTGTAAGATGGTGCCCCCATTTACTGTTTCACATCCGCCGATGAAACTAAAAAAGTAGANTTTTTGAATCGGCAGCTAAGACTAAGCGAATCAAAAACCGATTTTTTTTTTCTATTTTGATCTGTCATTTTCATTAGCAATCCAATTTAGGAATGGCTGTAAGATGGCGCCCCCATTTACTGTTTCACATCCGCCGATGAAACTAAAAAAGTAGGCGCCGCAGTAAAAGTAACAGCTCGTCTTTTAAACTTCCATTGAATTGCAACATTGTAATAAAATTTACTAGCGTTGCTTGCTTGTAGAACTTTAGTCGATAAGCAAAGCACTTATTACACATTACGCGTTACCCGTCATTTCGCAAGAGCCCCAACTCTTTTCGGCATGTTTTTCTTACAATTTTTTCCTAGTCTTCCTAACCTTACCAAAACATTTTTGTTTAACACCTTTCTTCGTTGTTCGCTTTTTCATTCTCACCTATATACATATGTATGTATGTATGTGAGGTGTATATCCTTTTGCTATTTTACTACCATTATCCTAGTTCCTGTCGGTGTTTCACTTGCAACACTTTCTTAATGTGTGTGTGTGTATCTGTTTGACGGAATTTTCCTCATCTTCTACCCCTTTTTACTAAGTAATGCATGTATATCACAACTCTGTAACTCTTATCCCTTTTTCATTTTTATTATGTTTTCCTTTCGGCATTTCCTGTTCTTTGCCGCTTCTTGCTTTCAGAGTGACTGCTGTTCTCTTTTTGTTGCGCTCATTGCTTCGTCTTCCCGCAGCAACTTTTTTGCACTCATTCGTTCAATCGTCTCGCGACTCCTTTTTCATCTTTTTTCACATTTTTCTTGTCTNTCTTAATGTGTGTGTGTGTATCTGTTTGACGGAATTTTCCTCATCTTCTATCCCTTTTTACTAAGTAATGCATGTATATCACGACTCTTTCGGCATTTCCTGTTCTTTGCTGCTTCTTGCTTTCAGAGTGACTGCTGTTCTCTTTTTGTTGCGCTCATTGCTTCGTCTTCCCGCACCAACTTTTTTGCACTCATTCGTTCAATCGTCTCGCGACTCCTTTTTCATCTTTTTTCACATTTTTCTTGTCGTTATTCATTGTGTCTTACCCGGTTGCAGTTCCTTGTTGGCTTATAGTTTTTTTTATGCATTTCTTTAAAGCTTCCTCACTAATACCACAACCACTTCGTTGCGTCTACGTTCAGGTGCTCCAGTTACTTATTTTCCGTTCACCTGTCGCTCTTACTTCCTTTGGTTGATTGTATAGTGAATTCATCACTGTCGGCTGGCGCATTCAATAACACCAGTCGTCGTGCTGCCAGGATGTGGGGATCTTTTCACTTTGATTCATTCACTGTGTTAGACTTAGATATTTTCTGCTTAGACGACCTGACTTTTTACATTTTAAGGAGTGATAAATTCAGGTTCATACGGATGACTTTAAATTAGTTTTTGAAAATTTTCTCAGCACCGTTTTCTGTAACAGAATCCAACTGGCGTTGACAGTTAGCCCAGGCGTTTTAATATTTATTAGTTCAATGGCGATTAGGTTGTATAGCTCACATTCTTGGATAATTTGCAGGTATACTCATATATTTACGTTTCCTGATCCGACCATCCTCAACAAGCAATGGCAAACCTCCGAATGGAAGAATTTCTCATAGACAACAATTTGTCGATCGGAGACGGCGTAAAACTGTAGATTCCTTAATTTGAGTGACAACATCAAGGGCGCGCGTCAACACGCTGGGTCACTAGGCAGATTTGACCTGAGTCGGGGAGGGAAGCTCTAAATTTCTAATCCCTCTTGATTGCACCTCTATTTCACTTGTTTCCTAGTATGTAATGTATATTTGTATGAATGCAAATTAGGGTGCATCACTCTCCATACAAAAAAACGGTACTGTTTTCCAACGGAATTATAAAATTGCTTATATTTTAACACTTCCGCCATAACATATCGAAAAAATATTAAGGCTTACTTACGATTTGAAAATATCTCCAAGAATTCAGTTTTTTATAAATAAAATTATGTAATTTTTAAAAATATTTATTTTTTTTTTTTTCAAAAAATCACCTCAGATGATAGAAGTCTAAGCTTGGAAGGTTTGCTTAAATATATTTACAAATTTTATCAACACAATCAAAATAATGAGATTTTTGGGGGTATTTTGCAAATAGGTAAATCTTAATATCTATCCGAAATATTTTGGTGGAAGTCTTATGACCTTATTCATAAAAAATAAAGTAGATTTAAACAGCTCTATAAAGTGACATTTTCATACAAATTTTATATTTATAAAACAGTGGAATCTTCTTTATTTGTTATGCATTTGGGTGTTAAAATATAAAGATTTGTATAAGACAGGGGAAAAAACGCAACTTTTTTGGTGATGCACGCTAATGTACATACAAATTTATAATATCGTTGATGCTCGAACAGAAAACTGCCCAAAACGCATTAAACTATGAAACGATTTTTTTTTCTTCTAGTTCGTTCAAACTTGTTACTTTCTACTAATACATTTCTCTTCTATTCTGCCATCATCAGCAGCACCTGCTTTTTGAAAACCTTTTTTAACAACACCTTTAAATTACTAATTTTTTTCTCAAACAGTTGTTTTCTCTAACTTTCCACCTTTTGTTCATATGTAGCGGTCAATTTGTCATTGCATTACAAATATTTGACAATTCTGATTTCTTTTACAACAATGTTGCATGGTTACTGCTTCTACGACATTGTATTCAAGTGATTTTCACATTACATACATACACAGTTTTTGGTGAAAATTGTTGCTGACGCATTCATCATGAAGCATAAAATCGGTTGATTGAAATTTGTAGCAGTCGATTAGTGGAGGCATTTACGAGTAGATGAAATCGTAAAAAAACCGGTACCAATTTGTTGTTGCATACACTTGCATACAAAAGTACACGCGTGATAGGTAAACATACAGACATACATACATGCATCCATATACTAAGCAGTTGTTGTCTGTGCATTTTTATATCTCTCCCGCTTCCTCTCACATGCTGTGCACGCTTGCGCTTATCTCATTTCTCTCTCTCTCTATCTTGTTTTGTTAACTTTCCATACCCCACCGCTCACACTTTCAACTTGTGTATTTTGGCTTTTTTTTACATCCCATTGCCCTCTTTTTTCCTCCCCACATGCTGTCTTGTCGCCCACGTTTCGCTTGTCGTGCGGCGCAGTGTTGCATTTGCTGCATTTTCAAATTTTTAAGTCGAATTTTAAAGTTTCTTTCATAGCGGCCGCCGGCATACTGCGTTGAGTATATTAATGCACGACACGCTTCAGGCCCGACAGTCATCGCCGCAGCCGCTGCCAACGTGATTATGCATTCAAAAGTCATTTCCATACACACACGAGCCGCGCGGTGACACACATCGTGCCACACGTTCGCATGTGCATTCGTTTGTACCGCAATATTAATTTGGGTGCAGCAGCGAAACGACTACGTGATTCGTCGTGTGCCTCCACGCTCTCAGCAGCCAGTCGCCCGGCCATCCATCCATCCATCCATCCAAAATGCATGCAGGCTCGCTCGCTCGCCGCCACCGTATGCGTGTCGTAATCAGGCAGTGGGCCATAAGCAAATTTGTTCCGGCTACTCTCCGCTGTGTAAGCCATACACATACATACATACGTGCATACACGTGAAATAGCATTTGCTCCAGTTTATTTTCCCTCGCTAGATTTCAATTCCAGTAGGAAAGGGTGGTTGGTTGACGCTACACAACACAAAGTATGCGACTGCCTTTCCAACGCCAAAAAAATGCATACATAGGTAAAGTGGCGGTTTCTGTGGCGGTAGCCCGGTTGGGTTGCATTCGTTGTCGCCCACGTAGTCCCCAAACTTTCATACATACATACGGCTTGCGGCATAGGTCGGCGTTCGGCAGTCGGCGTCATTCGTGTTGTCAATATTATAACCGACTTTTGTTTGTGTTTTTGTGAATGAAATCGTAATATGACCTTTTACAATTTTATTAAAACGCAGACACGCATACACATGCACAACTAACACCTGACACCCAGCAGGCGAGCCGATGCTTTTCGTATTAAACACTCGTCAGCAGCGCAAGAAACGTCAACGTCATACTGAACGTAATAATCGTCGTCATCAAAATTTTTCGTTCTATATTCGTCGTTAATGCACCGAATTCAACTATGACTGAGCGTATTGACATTTCCGCTTCTCGGCTATATGTATACATACGTATTTAGTAATCGCATTCGCACCGACTATAAAAACAATGAATTCGACCATTATAGTGGGTGCGCGCATTGCGAACAAAGCCTCTTCCTGCTACCTTTTTTATGCTTTTCGCTGAAATTTAGTTAACGAATTATGTGGCAGGCAATATCATATTTAAGGAACTCACACATTTGTGTACTCGTCACTCGCCGGTTTTAAAGTACGACCGGTCGTTTTCGTTGTAAATGGTTTAGTTGACTGGCTTTTTATTTTTATTTTACTACAATACTTGCTGATTAATTGGGTGTTCCATGCTCTTGTTTTTCTTCTGTTTTCCTATCCATTGCGTTCTTTTTATCATGGGCTGGGCGCGGTGATTTGCGTAGGCGGTTATGGTGCTATTTGTTTTGCTCAAAATGATTTCCGAGAGCTAGTTATAATTGCGCCTGTTTTTGTTTTGTAATTGATACGAATTTAAAGCGTTAAATGTTGCAGCAGAAACTAACTTCATTTTCAATTCTGCTACAGAAATCAGTAAGGAAAGTTATGGATATTCTTGCACTAAAGTGATCAGCGTAATTGGGGCTTTGAGGAAAACAATTACTATACTTCTCAACATTGTTGAATGGTGAAGCATGCGCTAAATTTTAGGAGAGGTTGTTGTTGTTGCGGCACTCAACTAACGGCAGGCCCAAGAAACAGGCTTTTTAGACGGGATCGGAACAAAGGATAACTGGCATGTGAAAAGGTGGTTGGTGTCGTGTGGGGAGTATCCACATGCCGGACACTAATTGGGGATATTGGGGTTGAGTCTGGATAGGTAGCTGATGAGAAGGCTACAATATCCACACCGTAACTGGGCCAAAGTAACGCGGATCTCTCTTGGCAGTTGAAGCTACGAGTCTGTGGTTGGGCTCCGATCACGGCAATCATAGGTCGGAAGTCCTGGTAGGTGGAGACCGATTCCCTATGAATGCCGCTGATCACTTGTCGTTACGTCGTCGGGTCCAGTGGTTGCTCAATGTATGTTCGGACCGCAACCGACTTAATAGCCTTAGCTAAGGCTCAACGTCTTGCTAAAGAACTAATATTACGCCAGCTGTTGAGCGTAATTTGGTGAGAATACTCAGTTCAATCTAACATGTTGAAATAACCGTATTCTCAATGGATCCACTTAGGTCAATGACGATTTAAGGAGCTTATACCCGTGGCACAACATCTATAAAAGCTTTTACAGCAGACTAAATTTTACTTTGACTTCAACTCAGGCCCTTTTAGAACTCTAAAAAAAGTCATATGGTACTCAGTAAAACCATATGCCTATCCATCTATTTATTATATCTATTGATCTGAGATTTCAAAATTTCTTCGGATCTAAATTTGGCTAGCCTCTAATAGTGACAGAAAAGATATTCGAAGGTAGACCATGGGCCGTTTCCTCGTCTAAACAACTTATCGTTGAAACACAATATCGGCGAAGGGCGAATTTCACCCAGCTAAGCGTTGCCGACGTCCAACTTTCGTCCAGCTAATTCACATATAGAGTGTTATTTAATTCAGAAGGCTGTCAAATGATAAAGTGACCATATTTAAAGAAGGAATAGGGGAATACCTTCAAGAATAAAGGGTGAACATACCAAAACTGCGACACTTAGAAATTACTACCAGAAACAAACTAGAAGGCCTTGAAATTATTTTTTTTTTGTATTATATAACTTGGAAGTTTAGATGTTATTTAAATGTTAAAATATTAGTTAATATTTGCTCCATATGCAAGTGATCGGTATTTTCATCGCACACGCGCCATCATGTTCTGCACGACTGCATCATCGACTTTACGCGATGCCCACAACTACTTTGTTTTGCACTCTTCAATATTTTTTACTGTTTCACCTGTTTTCTTCAAGATTCCTTTGACCATTGACGAATATTCCCCAATAGGACGTAGCTCTGGGCTATTGGGTGGATTGCAGTCGTGAGGTACAAAATTGATGTTATTTGCATTATACCACGGCAATGTGTCCTTGGCATAGTGGCAGCTTGCCATGTCCGCCTAGAACAGTGGCCTACTCCTTATCTGTTGATAAATGACAGAATACGCCTTTTGAGCCACTCATCCCGATAAACTTGATCATTCATTGTCCCGGATGGGCAAAAGGGCTGCTCTTACGGCCACAGGAACAGATAGCTTGCAAAACCATGTGGTTTTTTGGAAATTTGGATTTAATTTTCAGCTTACAACTTTCAGGGGCATCTTGACGACTTGCAGCAGTATAAAAATCTTGACCTGCAATATATTTTGAATTTTTAAAGCAGTAGGTTTCGTAGTCGATAACAATGCAGTTGTATTTTTTAATTTAGAATTCATACAACTTCCGAATTCGGGATTTCGCTGTAACATTCTACTTTGCGCCTCGGTCTGGCGCTGTTTGACCTGTAGAACATCTCATTGAAGCTTTCCGCTTTACCTTTTGTACGAAAAACTGCGATCTCCGTACGGATTTTGCAACATAACGCGACAAAATCTTCGGATCTCGCGAAAACGCACTGAGGACCTTCCGAGAACTGTTTTTATCACTTTGACCATGCTAACACCCGCTCCCTGGTTTTCTCGTAACTGCCAGGTCTTATTTGTACCGATTAAAACCCTAAAAACTGTCGAATAGTGCAATCTTTAATTTTTAGCAATTTTACGTGTACTTAAGGCCGGATCATTTATAAACTCGTGCAAAATGGTTTGTCTCGTTTCTAAGTCGGTTGCCATTTTTAACTCAACTAGGAATCAAATTCAAATGAAATTTCTTCTACGTCCAACTAAGGTCATGGTCAACTTATGGTATTTAAATTTGAAAATATTGAAATCTTTTTGGGTAAGTTATAAGCTTCCCAAAGTGTCGCAATTTTGGTGTGTTCACCCTTTAAGCTCTAAATGTCTTTTACTATCAAACATACGTTTTGCGAAATTAGTCTCTGAAAGAAAAATATAAGGTATATTATTTTAGTTTTAAACAAAAATTACGATACCTTTTAAGGTATGGTCACCATGGTCTTTTTTTTCCGTTGCCGCTGACCACGGCGATAGAAATAAATCTATCGTCGCGAATAGTCGTCGAGCGAACTTCGTCGTTTGCTTTGGTTGTGCGCGTTCTCATATACATCAGTGTGTTTTAGTTTTTACAGCGAACGTTCGCCGGCATTGTGTTTCAATGGTTACATAGCGGTCAGTCTAGAAGGCGCCGACGAACTTACTTGTAAGTAAGTCTATCAAATAAGTGCGAAATGTACCTGTTTTACCGATGAAAGATCAAAAACCACTTTCGAAGGCAGCGGCATTTTCTTCAGGGATTTTCTTGATGCCTGGCTATCAGTTAAAATACTGCATTATCCTCACCCTATCGTGTAAGCTTCAACTTTAGATTAGATACCTTTTCCATAAAGAACACACCATTAAATTTCTAGTACGTAGAAAAAAGTCCTTTTACCGCCAAGTACGTCCATGCAACAATCTGGGCGTATAAAGCCATATCGATCATCTTGGAGCGCAGAGTACACAACCCTGGGTATTTCCGAGAGAATATTGCATGGTAGATTTAGCTCTAAGGCATCACGACGGCGTTATCGCCTACCCTTAATCCTTAATCGATTCATCTATGTATGCACCTACACATGTCCCCCGCGATGGTTAAACGCCAATGGTGATACGGAGCTCTATTGATCTTTAGCTGACCAAAGCGATCATGTGATTTAAGTTCGGATATATAAAATTATTATTGGATATATTACTATAATGCCTGTACATCCGTAGGATCACCAAGTGCCTTACTTTAGAAATAGAGCAATACCAATAACAATGCAATATTTTATTTCTTTTACACTACGAAAATATCTTTTTTTAACAGATGTTTTTAATGCTATCAAAAATGTCCATATTCAAATATGTACATGTACAATTAAAAATCAACAAACATCTGCGACTCTATTAACTTCACTTCCTTTATTTTTTCTCTCCATAGAATCCACTGCAATTTACGCGCGTACGCACTTTAGCTACCAGCTGGTTTCAGCCGTGCGCCGTAAATTGTCGTTGTTGTTATTGTTGCAATGCATCGATCATTGAAGCCACACGCACAAGCTAAAAAGGTACCACCACCTGCGCTGCCCGGAGATCCAGCACCACAACAACAGCAAATACCATTGTACCGCTTAGGTGGCAGCATTTCGAGCGCAGCTGGTAAGCAGCTGGATGATGGCATCATAATGAGTAGCATGGTATCGTCACCATCTTTGGAGGAGGGCGGTTTCAATTTGCCACGTGAGCCATCGGTAGCATTGCGCATGAAAGGTATGCATGACACATTTGCGTGAAAATAAAATGTATACACATCTACATGTGTTACATATTGTGCCAATTTCGCATTATTTACAGACATACATTGTTTACAATTTCTCTTTTTGTTTCGTAGATGAAATAAGCGAATACGCCACAGCTATGTCAACGTCAGGCACATCACAATCATCGGCATCCTCAGCCGGTGCTGCTACAGCTGGCAAACAACAAACGGCTAATCAAGCAGCCGCAACTGGCGCAACACTTTTATCCACCGCAACTAATCCGCTCCTCAGCGGTTGTCCACCCACAATAGTGCCATGTCCCCCGCCTGTGTTTTGCGCCACCCTGCGCGAACCGCTCACACACAAAGCGGCCGTCTACTATCATCAACAGTTGGCGCTGCAAGAAGATCAGGGCATCGATCTGACACAATCACCAGGTCGCGATTCACCCGGTTCGTCATCGGGTTCAGCTGGTTCTGGTTCGCGACACTCCACCGCTAGCTTGGATTCGGGTCGTGCCTCATCGTATTTGACTGGGGTGTCTGGTGCATCGATACGTGGCAGTGCGGGCGGTGCACTCTCATCGCCACGTTGCAGCTCGGTGAGTTCGTGTTCGATCGGTAGCGTCGATCGGCAGCGTAACGATGAACTTATTATCGATTGGCTGCTGGAGATGAAGTATGAGGAGTATGCACAATTGTTTATAGCGGCCGGTTACGATTTACCGACCATTGCACGAATGACCCCCGAAGATTTGACGGCGATTGGCATAAAAAATCCACATCATCGTGAGCGCATAAAACAGCGTATCGATAAGTTGCAAGTATTGGATAACTTGCCACACTTTGTGCCGGTAAGTCCAGTTTGTAGCAACTACAAACATACATTTATATTTATTTACTATGTACCATGTAAGTAGACAAAAAGAAGCGGGCAAATACAATGAGGGGGTGCGGTTGGAGTGCTCACAGCAATATTTTTTTGTTTACTTATCACACTTTCCACATTTTTGTGTAGGTGTTTGTGGTGGATCAACCAGTCGCTGGATTTTATGAGCATGTGAATGGAGCGTATTAAAAATGGCAAATGATTTAATTGGAAACCACGTAGATAAATCAACACAGCAATACAATACGCTGAAAAGCCAAGCTGTAAATATGATTGTAAATTGCACGATGTGAGAATGCAAAGCAGATTAAATTTCAATTCTTAAAACCTGTTTTCAATTATGTGGGTGGCAATGAGTTTTGCACGTTATTTATTTTGACCAGTGTCTGGGTAGCAAATGGAATGAAGGGTCTATTAATTATCAGCTTTCAGCACAAGTGACAGCAATTTATTCATTCTCACCTATTTCCAGAATAAACATTTTTCTTTTTTTCATTTTAGACAAAGGGAGTAGTGAAATAGTCAAAGTGGTTTATAAATTTGATTTGTAGCTGAAAATGTGTATAAGATATGCTTGTTTGAAAATGGCGTGCATACTAACCACTACACTATCGAGGAAATACTTTATAAATTGTATTAAACTAATGATATAGCTGCATTATTATTAAGTCGATGCTATCGATATCACTCACTATGTTATCAAGCACAAAATAATAATAGCAGTCAATATACTAGCGAGTAATTAAACAAATAAAACTACGAATGCCTTGACAGAATGAGGTCAGTGCGCTTTTGAGATCAATGAGCTTTGAGTTTACTACTACAAAGTGTTTTAATAAATTGAGTTATCACCAAAGCAAGTGTAAAATAGAAACATGCAATTACGGAATGGAAACAATGTTCAATCGAAGTGGTCACACAAATGGGAGGGACCTACAGTTTCTAACGGCAATTGTATTTTTATGAGAAGCTGGAATAATACACTCGGAGGTTTGCATTTGCCTGCTGAGGGGCGACCGCTATTATAAAAAAAAGTTTGTTTTATTTGTATCTTATTTTTTTATGTCAGTCGGAAACTGGGTTTGAACCCAGGCCCTGCAATCAAGGCTGGAGTTATATGCTAACTATATATAGCTTCGATTTCAATTTAGGGATGGTACTAAGCGCTATACTATCGAGGAACTGCGACCGCTACTAATCTATGTATTATTGATGCTAACTATCGAGGATTAAGGATCGATATTAATCAGTAGATCTACAATTGGCATTAACTACTCTACATACTATCTAGGAGTTAAGGCTGTTGCTATTGTTCGAGTTGGGCACAATAAGAATTAAGATAAAAGAAATAAAGATTTGCCCAGATTTATTTTCGAAACAAAAATCTCATTATGATGTTCCATCTGCTCAGGGGCGGAGTGGTTAGAGGGGCGAACTAGCACTGCATAGGACCTGGGTTCGAACCCTGGTCCGAGCAACGTATAGATTGGAAAACGTTTTTTCCAACAGCGGTCGCCCTTCGGCAGTGTACTTATGCCTTGAAAAAGCTTCTCGTAAAACCATTTGCCGTTCGGAGGCAGTTTAAAATTGTAGGTCTCCCCATTTGTGTAATAAATAACATCAGGGCGCATACCACAAATTGGAGAATAGGCACGGCCAAACACTTCGCAAAAAGTGGAAGCGCCAAATTATTATATTAAGTATTTTTATCGTCTCCAAGGCGGTCCGTCAATTTCTATACATAAAAACCAATAGAGCCTCTAACTCAAACAGCTTTCTAAAAATTTATGTCAAAAGCAATCGGAAAACCACATGCACAAAAGTCCTATTTTATTTCTCACAAAAGTGTAAGAAATGCCAATCCGCAACTGGCTATCAAGAACCTGCTCCCAAAATTGGCATATTTTTCAAAAGCCCACTCAAATGTGAAACGAACGCATGCAATGCATCCGATAACTTGAAGAATGTTAAGCGGCATGAAATATTTCGAGCTAGCGGCTTTTGACTTGCAAAAATCGAGTCGAAATGAATTGAGTGAATGACTAGCGGTAGGTCTGCGTGTGTGGGTTCTGCGACGTCGAACAGGTTCATACGACATTATCGTTGTTACAGCGACAAAACGTTTTTTTTTGTGTTATTCACTTTTTGCTATACGAGGTTTATAAACAAAGTCCTACAAGCTATCGTTCACATGTGTTTTCGCACAGTCAGTGCTTACGTGACTTTCATTGCAATTCGAAGAAGAAAAAAAATGCAGTGTTCAAGCTTTCAGCTAGTGCGCAATTGAGTTATTTTCTATAGTTGACACCACATGCATTCGGTGCGCAAATGCAGATGTTTGTAGAATGCTACTGATTAATTTATTTATTTTGCTTAACTATAACACGATAACGGCCGATATAACACTTAATATTAAAATAATAAATAATCACTCGCCTGTCGGCTGGTTGAAAATTTACTTGCTAGCAGCGCTTGTGAATTTTTGCTTTATGCCAGACGCGGCAAAACGCGGTATGTACAACATAAATGCAACGAATGGATGCCATGTCAACACTTGTGACGAACGGGCTCACATTCCACTGTTCGCATGCACCTTCCTACACAGCCAGTCAGCCAGCCAACGGCATTAACGGTGCTTATTTTTGTTTATCATTGACGTTTTCATTTAACTTACCGAGTATTTTTTTGTTTGGTGCATACTGCTGTAACTGCTTTCAGTTTATTTTCTATTTTTTGTTGATTCTTTTTTACGTTTTCTCTTTGCTGTTTTTGCAATCACCATAAAAAACGCCATTTAGCAGTTATTGCCTTTAATACATATGTACATACATATCTACTTACAAACGCTAATTTACTCAGACACTTGCGGCGTAGTATTGTCGATGTTTTTTAAAGTTATCTCTTTTTGTTTTAAAGTGTTGTTGATATACATATCATATATCTTCTGTTTCTATTTATTTATGATTTTTTTATTTCGTTTGCACACTTGTTGTGCGCTATTGGCCTTTAGATATGCTTACAGTTGTGTTGGATGTAAAGCCATTTCATTAAGCGCGATGCACATACATACATAACGTTTTTCAATCTAACAAGTTTTCGTTCCATAGCGATATGTATGACACAGCATATGACTGTTTAAACCTCAGTTTCTCCACACGTCAACATTAAGTAATTATATACTCCCTTGGAAAATCATTTACAACTATGTAGTAATTTACAGTCACGTCAAAAATAATAAGGACACCACATTTTGACCAGTTTTGGCTAGTTTTCTTTTGTTTGTTTAATGTTTATTATTTTTTTTTTTTTCTATGAAAGTCAAGAACAACAAACATTTTATTGCGAATTTTTAGTTATTATTTTCTTCCATACAAAACTAATTGTCAATCATACTTTATTTGGAAGAAAATGCGTGACACCGTCAGCAAAAAAAAATTTCAAAAATCAACGCGAATTCTCAGCCACTTGAATTAATGGGCTATACCTAGAATTTTTCTAAAAATTCTGAATAAAAAGCATATCGATGGCTGAGTGGAAGATCGACCTATCTCGGCAGCCAGTTCGAAAACATTCTATCTCAAAAAACTTTTCTAGAACGCCCTATTTCACCCTATCTCAGCATATTTTCAATACATTTTGAAGTGAGATAGGGCGTTTTTGAACCGAATTTTGAGATAGGGTGTTTTTCAATAAAATTCTGAAAAAGGGCGTTCTTGGAAAGTTTTTTGAGATAGAGCGTTTTCGAACTGGCAGCCGAGATAGGTCGATCTTCCACTCAGCCATCGATATGTATGTACATTAGCACGGGTCAATTTGTATAGAATATTTTTTCGACTATGCGCGTATAGCACGGAGATTNATTAGCACGGGTCAATTTGTATAGAATATTTTTTCGACTATGCGCGTATACTCCGTGCTACATGCAGCTCTAAGAAAATTTTCCGAAGACACCATGGTTCCAAAATCAATTTGAAGTTTGGCAAATTGCGAAAATGGGTTTTTTAGCATTTTGCTGTACTGTCGTTAAGTGCTTAAATTTTTTACAAAACATGCTAGAAGCGGTTTTTTGGTATGAGGAATCCATTTCTATACTTAAAAACTTCTACCAAAGGGCGCAAATTACATGTATGCTAGAATTACATGTATGCTATTAATACTCGCATAGTAAAAAAAATTATCCGCCCTAATGTACATTCATACATGCACGAGCTAATTGTACTTATATACATATGTATGAATAAAATATACATATATACATACATATGTATGTATGCATAAGTTTTCTAAGCCTTAGCTCCGTAATTGCCCCCTTACATGCATATATACAGAAATGTTAAGTTTTTTGGTTTGTCTTAAACAAATTAAAAATAATAGCAGCTGTAATCACTTGAATAGTCAATTAAGTTATTGTAATTTTTGTGGTCATATTCCGACAACTGGATTTCTAGCTTTAACATTAACACTATCTATATACCTAACTTTTTGCTTCATTCGCAAAGCTGGTTTCAAGTGGTTTGTAATTGTGAGCAAAATTACTTGAATTGTTCATTAGTTTTTTGCCACTTGTCTTGAGCATTGTTGGCAAATATGAGATGATTAATAAGTGATCCGGTTTAACTATTAACTTGTCAAGGTATGCAGCCACTTTGCTTACAATAGGTAGGCATGGTCAAGTTAAAATGTAACATTTATCTAGTTCTTTAAACGTCAATTAAAATTCAACGCCAAAATAAAATTAATAGGACAAGTCTTATAAAAGCTGTAGGCCCAGGTCTAATAGTGCTTAAATAAGACAAAAAATAAATAACATATCATATGAAGGTAGAAGCCACACGAGATGCCAGGCCGGTTTCCCAACGCGGACACACTTTCCTGACTTGGTCTGTCACGATAGGGGCATAACACTTACGTCCCAACATTTTCGCCCTATTCATCTGTTTAATGCCTCACCACATCTGAAGACTGTTGCTATTATTGACCCCTCCAAGGTCTTAAGTGCCCGAAATCTTCTCCCCTACAACCTCACATTGTCCCGCCTGTCGTTCAGTATCCGTTTGTGCACTCACATTCTCTTTAATAGCACATTTTTTTACAAACTCATGCCATTTAGGCCTGTAGAATCGGCATAAATGGAGAATACAATCAAAATCTTCGATATAACGAGTCTACCACCCCTATTGCGATTGACGACTGTTAGTCGACTATCGATTATCCGCCGTATTTTCAAGTCGTTTTCTTATATAATAAGTGTGAATAGCTTATAGTCGCTTGTTGAACTACATATACACAATACCATGGAAAAGAAATAATCTGTTATTGCGGTAATTAAAGTTCTGTCCGTTTTTAAATGCAATGTAACTAAAATTACAAAATTTTCGGAAATGTCCAGAACAGACCTATTAATGTCAGATACCAAAATCGAAAAAAGCTACTCTGCAGTAAAACCGTGTATTGGGGATCTCAAAAGAGTTTCGTACGGAATTGTAAAGATTGTCTATGAAGATATGTTGAAAAAGTAATTTATTGGTTTTTACAAGTACTAGGGATTTGCGATTAATCAATTAATCGAACAAGCTGATTAATCCAATTCGGATAAATAAATGTTTTCTTACTCTCTGCTCAGTACCGCTGTCTCAGTTATATGTATGTATGTAACTGCAAAAATAGAAATTCCCTTTAAAATTTAAAAAAATTATAAATCAGGATAACATTATACTGTCTTCGCCATAGAGAAGCAAGCTTCAACCTATAGATTAGGTTAGGTTAAACGGGCAGCTCTTAGAAAGTTCACTCGGCGGCCACGAAGGCCAATTGCGATGCCCAGGAGGTGTTACCCCATGCCTATCCGTACATGTCATGGAACCATTTTGATTCTCTGGCGAATCCTAGCGGACTGTCCAGTGGAGCTTAGAGCTTTGCGAATAAATGGTCCCCAAGAAGCTTGAGGCGTTTTCCTCCGAGTGCTGGACACTCGCAAAGGAAGTGCTGCACAGATTCTGTCTCCGCCTCATCTCTGCAACTTCTACAGAAATCGTTTTGCGGGGCTTCGAACCCAGCGGCCATATGGCCAATTGTCCAGTGTCCCGTTAGTCTTCCTGTGGGAAGCCTAACGTTTGGCCTTAATAAACTCTTTGTTCTTCGTTCGTCGAGCCGTGGCGCGATACCATATAGGTATGCAGATTTTCCCACCCAGTGTTGGTGGCTGTCCCCTGGTCACTCTCTCTCCTTCTGCAGACAGAAATCGCAGGGGAAGTTTCACGATCTGGATCGTTTACCCAAGCCCCATCTCAGATCCCTTCCTACACCTTCAACCTATATTCATGAATGTTATTAGATCATAATGCCGGATTGCACCTTCCTCTCTAGTTTGTATATAAACTGAACTACAAACGATAGTTGCAATGTGACACGCCTACTTCAGTGAGTTATTACCTGATAACCAATGCCAACACCATAACCTTAACTGACCTTATTCCGTTATACGAGTACCTTTGTTTACCAAATGTCCGAAAAATTTTTCAGATCATTTTGGCATTTTTGTCACGCCTTCCAACAAATTCATTTATTTTAATTCGGCTACCATTGCGAAATGAGCGCATTGTTTTGCAAGTTTAAGGTTAGTAGCGCAAAAATACCTTACCTTACCGTGAATTCATAATATTTCCAATTAAATTGGCAGCTAACAAATTTTATGCAAAGTCAAAAGTCAGCTCATTGTTTGCAAACAACCTTCAATGCAAAGAAAAATTGCATGCTATTTGACGCAAGCAACAACAACACTATATACACAATAAGTATAGTAGTAATTAAGCAACAATGCGCACTTACAAGCTATAAATATGTGGATAGATTATTTCATGCGCATACCTGTATACATACATACATACATATTTATATGAATAACTAAGCGCATACTCGGCGGCTCAATTGAAAACTTGTATCTTATGCGCAACCGCGCAGGTGAGGTCATTCATTATGGTTGTATGTATGTACATTAGGGTCTCCAAATACACGGGAAATCATGTTTTTAGAATTTTTTTCTAGAATATTTTTAATCGATCTATTTTAAGGATTTTATTGCAATTATGCGAAAAAATTTATTTTCGCCATATGAGATGTCGAGAAAAACTCAAAGCCCCGACCGTACGATTAAACATTAGCCGAATTAAGAAAAAATATAAAATTTTGATATTCTCCAGTTCTGGTGGGTGGCTGAAAAATAAAAAGTTTTTACCACCCTAATGTACGTGCACACATACATAAACGTATTCAAAATCCGCATACATACATATCCATTCTCACATAATTGAAGAGCATTTGCTGATTTTTAACTTTTATTTTCAAATATTGTATTTATGTACATACATTTTGTTTTGCCGGCTTCAAAGCTGGTTCTCAATATCAGCATGTATGTTTTGAATTTGTAATTAAGTTCATTTTTTATTTATTTTTCTTGTCCAATTGGGCCCGAAATAATTGAAATTCAACGCATGAAATACATAATTAATTTAGACTGGTTTGCTCATGTTGTTAACATTTAATTTCTTGCCTTTTTAATTGCATTTTAATTTTTATGCTATACAATTTTTTATTTAAATTTTATAGTCATCTAGTAATTTAATTTAATCATATTCCGTCAGTGTGGTATTAAAGCGGACATTATTTCGCATCAAACGAAAGCAAATAATAATTTGGCTTTCTTTTAATAAGAAAAAATAATACAAAGTGTAGAAATGTAGATCGTTCATCTTTCGTGCGTTGGCGAGCAGAAAATGATTTATGTGCTTTGAACCTTATTTATAGCCCATCATTTATTGAAGTTTCTCTGCAGCTATTCACTTTTGATATACTCCCACGTCTGGCGAATGAGATTAGAAAACTATATATATACTGAAGTCTGCATACAATTGGAACACGCTGCTCCTTCTGGGCCCCCTTTGTGTGTTTCGATATACAGTTACTCAAACAAGCGTTCACATGTTGTTTTATTTTAAATGTTCACAATGTGTTCAAAGCAAAAAAAAATTTTTTTTTTTTTTTAATAAAAATATATATACATCGCCCAGTGGTTAACGCTTCTGACTTTGAACATCGATTACGCAGGTTTGATCCCTGCTGAAGTCTAAAAAAAAAAGACGTCTGAAGAGGAGATGTGGTGATCTCCGAAATAGCTGCTATAACTTCTACCGCTCAGACTTTGTTGCTTTTTCAATTTTTCCTACTTAACAATCGTGGTACAAATCTCAATAAAAAGATTAAAAATAAAATGTTAGTAAGCCACAATAACATTGACAAAAAAATATCATTCATACTATAACAATACCATTTAAATCAAAATTTGAAACTTTATCTATACTTATATATACTTTTTAATCTGAATTTTAAAATTTTTTTTTCGGTATATGCAGTTTTATAGCTCATGAAATTTTAGTACATATAAAAAAGTGAAATGTTTTGTTGTTGGACAGATGGCAAGATAGTTAGAAAGAATTTGGTTATTCTAGCACAAAAGTCTTAGAAAAAAAGCTCTCTCATTCACCATTGGTGGTGAAAAGCTATTTTAAGAGAAAGCACTTGTATGTCATTAAGCTCGCGTCGCTCCAACAGTCATAATGGCCGAGTGAGCAGAGCTTAGGCGTGCCGTTCGAAAGATCACGAATTGGAGTCTCGAGCGGTGGACCTTTTTTTCGTTGTTTTTTTAATAAATTTTTTTCTTTTTAATCAATTTAGAAGAAACAAATTTCATTTGATTTTCATTTAATTATTAAAACCATTTATTTATTTTTGCTTTAATTTTATTTGTTTAGTTTTTTTTATTTAAATTTCTTTCATTTATTACTTTTGATTGTTTAAAAAGAGAAATATGTATGTTTTTTAAATTTACTTTAATTAAAAAAACTTAAAAGGCGAACAGCATAACGCTAAGACCTACTCCTTAGCAGATCTTTCAATTAGTCTTTCGAAAGACAGTAAAGAGCCAGAATAGAGAAAGACTGTAGTGAGGTGAAAGACAGTTGCTAGAATTGGCCGTTAGTCTGTTCGTCTTACTTAGCACAGGAGTTTTCCACTGAGTTGTTTTCTATATAAATGGGTTCAAAATGGAGATTGCTTGTTTAACAAGTGAGTGGAAGTGGTAATTCAAAGGATCACGCCTTCATCTAATTGACCTACATTTGTACCTAAAATAAAGACATTTTTCGGATCAATAACCAACCGCTTGTCATTCAGCAAATAAACTAAATACCAATTCAAATTTATTGAAGCTGTAGCATGTTAAATATCTGGCTGATGCTCTTTCAGTTCAGCTCGAATGGTACCCGCCATTATCACTTTATCTACCCAACAAACCACAAAACAACAAATTACAGCCTTCTCTACAAAAAGAGGACTTAGTTCTCTCTATCGAGAAAGAGGTTAGATATCTCATCGTATTCTATCCTTGAACTCTTACTTAGTTTCTAATGTCAAGTATCTTAATCATTCTCTAATCGAATTCTAATATAGTTCTCTATCCCGATTTTCGATTCGAGAACTACATTCGAAGTCTAATGTAAATTCAAAATTTTTCTCTAACTGTGCTGTGTTGCTCGGTATCCCAGTTCTATTCATTAGTATGCCGCAGTGTGCTCAAAGAAAAAAGAAAACATTTTTTTACACTTCGAAGCATCATATGCGTAGCGCTCACTTCCTCGTTGTCACACTCCATACTTCAGCTTTATTTGGGCCTTTCTCTTATCATTCCAAATCTCTGCAGAGTGCTGCGCATGCGTAATGGATATCGTAAACGCTTTCTTCTTATGCATACACGAAACTTCTTACTTTTGGCTTTTCGTGCCTTTCATTTCATCAATTCTGCTTTTTATTGACTTGTGTGTGGGTTCTATTTTATGTGCGCACAATTTGGCAACATTGTGGCTTAAATGTCAACGCTCTGCTCGGCTAAAGAAAAAGACGAGAAGAAATAAAAAACTTTTAAGTAGCAAAAATATTTCATCTCTCCATTCATTTACCTCATTCACGCGTACTCAACGCTGAGTTGAATGCTTTATGAAGTAAATTTACTTTTTTTTTAGTTTTTGCATGTTTGCGATGGAAAGCATATACGCACTGGCGAATAAGTAAATAAAGAAGCGAAGATATTGGCACATTTTAAAAGCAGATAATAAAATCGTTTCAGTTTCTTATGCGGATACCTACAGTTGTCCACAAAATAAAAGGAGTGCGATATTTTGAACAGTTGATCCCGTTGATTTTTGGCATTTTTTTTTGCTGGCAGTGTCTTCCATATAAAAGAAAATTGTCGAACATATTTTGTATGGAAAAAATCGTGAAACACCTTGAACCAAACAAATTCTCAAAAATCAAATTAGCAACTTGAAATTTGCACTTTATTATACTAGAAGTAAATGGGCTACAAAACTGCTACCAAAATTTTTTCTAAAGTTTCTGATTTAAAAGTTTGAAGTTTTGGTGAAAATTTTAAGATTTTTTATAAATTTTGTACAAAATTTGAAATCTGAATTTATATGATGTTTGTTGCATAGCCAGCTAGACTTTTATAAAAAGAAATAATAAACAAAAGACAAATAGCCAAAACTGTTCAAAATATCGCACTGCTTTTATTTTGTGGACAACTGTACCTACCTTACCTGCCCGTTTATGTTGTATCTTCATCGGTTTTTTTCCTTTTATACTTTAAGACTCATAATTCTTGCGAAATATTTGGTATTTCTTTTTTTTTGCTTTTTAACCTTAATATCTTAAGTTTCTTAAATTTGAGTGTTTATTTATTTTTCATTTTTTTCCTATGGTGGTGAAAAGGTGTGGCGAATTCAATGAGTTAAACGAAAGCCATGCTTTTTAAGATACATACTTTTTACCAACACCGCTTGGTCGCAAATTTAATTTTCTCTTCCTTTCTTATTTTTTGTTTGCCTTCTTTATACTTCTTCCCGTCAATTTATGACATTTTAATGATCGTCAATTGGCGTACAGTCCATTTACGGATGCTTAAGGTTTAATTTTTATAGCGTTGAATATTTTAGTAGTGTTTACCTAAATACTTAGTTATAAAAATTGGAAATGATTCATTAGCTGAATATTTTTAATAAGATTAAGATCTTTAAGTAATCTTCTTCCATCTCTTTTCTTATTTGGCTCTACAACCGTTCGTCGGCTTGGGTCGAGACCAAAAAAAATTCGCAAATTGCCTCTTTGCGAAGTTGTGCTAGTTTTTCACTCCGACTGCAGACAAGTCCTTCTGCAATTGGTCCATAGATCAGAGGTGTTTCTGGTCTTACCATTGGTAATTTTTTTACGTGGCAGGTCCCAGACCTAGCGACAACCCATTGAGGCGGTTTGCTTTCTCACTTTTGCTCGCTTCCAAACGGGTTTTCGGTTGCTACCTGAAGTGTATCGACTGCTGAGTGGAAGATCGACTTATCTCGGCAGCCAGTTAGAAAACGCCCTATCTCAAAAAACTTTTTATGAACGTCCTATTTCAGTATTTATTGAAAAACACCCAATTGGAAAAACTGGGTCACGTTCCCTAAGAAGGACAGTGAAGAGACCATCTACATCCATCTTAGTGGAGGGTTTAAGGTCTTTAATACCATCCTCAACATCTTCTAACGACAGGCTCAAAAGGCCGAATTAAATCGTAAAGATTTAGCTTCATTCGTCATGTTTGGATTCAGTCTATAAATCCTTTAAATTCTCCTTTTACTCGGCACTCCGCGTTAGCCAACGAAAGGAGGAGCGCTCCGAGCCTAATATAAGGGAGAGATGCAGACGTATATACTTGGTGTGAGTAATGGTCGAAACTTCGCAAGAGAAGTAAGGAATTGGCCCCGTTTTTTGGCGTCGGACCTAACCCACAAACAGTTGAATTGTCAAGGTTATCCCACACTTATCCTAAATGAAGGGGCGATGCGACAGTTCCAGTTCCCTCTTTCGCGTAATGGTACCGTTTCATGTAAGGCCTATTTTGAATTAATTTTACGTGATACAATTTCTGTAGTGATTTTTAATACGAGGTTTTGCCAAATGTATGGTCAAGGTCAGCGTCTGTAGCTGTGAATTTTCTAATGTAAATTTTGCCTCTTTGAGGGTGCTGCAGATTTTTCACAGATATGCGTGATATGCAACTGCCAAACAAACGAACCTTGCAGTGAAAATCCTCACGATAGCTTTTAGTTCCTATACAACAAACTTTTCAGATAGTTGGTATGGCTTTAAAGATCCATCATTTAGATAGGTGATCAATCACACAAATTCTACTGAGAAAAATAGCAAGGTCGGTGTTATATAAAGTATATTCGCATGCCGTTAGTTTTTATGATATAAGTCTTTCTTTTTAAGTACCTAAGCGCTTGACTCATCCCTAACGCTGGCACGTCAATCACCTGATCGACTTTCTAGTTCTTATAAGAATGTTGCAGCCAATGCTTTGTTTTAAACACAATAGGTGAACTGCGCCCCAACTTCCTGAGTGTCTAAATAAGGCAGATCGCTAATTAACAGCAGCACTTAACAATGTTTGCCATAAAATATTTATGCACACTAACAATGTACTTAAAAACGCTGCACTGCCATAAAAAAAAAGAAATACGAAAACTTACACAACACACAGCAGTTGTTTAGTATCAGTACTACACGTACGCCAGTTAACTGCATAGCTTATTTTTTCTTTTATTCAAGCGCAAAACACAACTGCTTAAGTGCTAATTGATTAGGTAAAGCGCAAAAAGAGTAAAAATAAAAAATAAAAATAAAACAACAATAGCCATCCATACTTTTAGTAACTTTGGCGCAAATAGCAAATATGGCAGAATATCAATATCTATGTATGTAAAAGAGGCGCATGTGTACACAATAAACTATAATTGGAAAGCATAATCATGGCATTAACAAGTACGAAATGTATAGCAAATAGCCTAGACACGACGCAGTCCTACGCGCTTTTATGAACCTAGTACATATGAAAGCGTGCATGTATGAGCATTAGGTTGGTCAAAATAAAAAGTAATGTCTGAATTTTAATGCTCTCACGCCCTAGGATTGTTCTATACCAAAAAAATATATATATCCTTTATTTTTTATTTTGAATCAAAGAGTATTTAGAGGTCACTTAAAGCGCTCAAAGCTGTCCATGTTTTTTTATGGGGAATNATGTATGAGCATTAGGTTGGTCAAAATAAAAAGTAATGTCTGAATTTTAATGCTCTCACGCCCTAGGATTGTTCTATACCAAAAAAATATATATATCCTTTATTTTTTATTTTGAATCAAAAAGTATTTAGAGGTCACTTAAAGCGCTCAAAGTTGTCCATGTTTTTTTTTATGGGGAAAAAAATTTCGTAGAAATGGTATAGAATTCTTGAAAATCAATATTTTTCGATCGGAAAACTCTGTTTCTCTTCAGGAGACTTCCCATAATAATACCCAATTGTTTATATTTAATATTAACTAATATTAAACCAATTTTTATAAAATAAATTCAATGACAGTTGTACGAAAAATGTTTTTTTTTCATATAAAATANTCAAAATAAAAAGTAATGTCTGAATTTTAATGCTCTCACGCCCTAGGATTGTTCTATACCAAAAAAATATATATATCCTTTATTTTTTATTTTGAATCAAAAAGTATTTAGAGGTCACTTAAAGCGCTCAAAGTTGTCCATGTTTTTTTTTATGGGGAAAAAAATTTCGTAGAAATGGTATAGAATTCTTGAAAATCAATATTTTTCGATCGGAAAACTGTTTCTCTTCAGGAGACTTCCCATAATAATACCCAATTGTTTATTTTTAATATTAACTAATATTAAACCAATTTTTAGAAAATAAATTCAATGACAGTTGTACGCAAAATGTTTTTTTTTCATATAAAATACTTTGCGTGACCTCTAAATATTTTTTTATTTCAAAATAAAAAAAAACAACGGATATCCCCTAGGTGGTGGAGCATTAAAATGCCTACTTGACTTTTTCACAAGCAATTTTGTACCACCCTAATGAACATATTTGTTTATGGCTGATAGGCGCAAATTTGATGTATTGATTTGAAAAAAAAGCACACACATATTGTGCGAAGTTATAGAGGATAAAGAATAAAAGCAAAATGTGCTACGCATTTTCGCGCTTACAGCTGCTTTTCAGATAAAAACAGCGCATATTTTGAACCGAATATGCCCATGAACTACTTTGTTATTACAACAGTTTAATAAACTGATNGCGCAAATTTGATGTATTGATTTGAAAAAAAAGCACACACATATTGTGCGAAGTTATAGAGGATAAAAAATAAAAGCAAAATGTGCTACGCATTTTCGCGCTTACAGCTGCTTTTCAGATAAAAACAGCGCATATTTTGAACTGAATATGCCCATGAACTACTTTGTTATTTATTACAACAGTTTAATAAACTGATATCATGAGGAGTACGAGTATTCGTTGTTAGATCGGATAGTTGGACGTTCGATATCTGTGTGCGTCGTCTTGTTGTGTCTGTCGAATGGCTGATATGATATGAGACACATGAGGCCGGCCACCGGTGGGCTGCTCGTAAGTACATATGTATGTACACACGTGTGTACATAATGTAACACAGCAGCGCCGAAATTCGACTCCAATTGACGGTATCATACTGACAGGCTGCCTTGTTTTTCTTTTCTTTGGTTTTCTATGTTGTTTTTTTTTTTGTTTTTTTGTGTGTAGCCTCTATGCTTTGCTGCGTAGTTCGTTAATGCTGAAATTGTAAACGCGTAATGTGGTGAACTGAAAATGTCAACTATAATCTCAAGCAATCAAAAATGCAAGAAAGGAACTATAGCGACAAAGTAAACTACATATACACAAAGTATGTACATTAGACCGTACCACCTTACAAAAAAAGGCGTTTGCCGAACGTGGGGTCGCCTCTTTATAATTCTTAAAGTTTGATATATCGATTTTTTTTTGTCCGGAGGAGACAATGTGTTTCAAAGTTCATTAATTTCAAATACTCCGTTTAAATGCTTACCCACCAGATCTCAGTTCTTATCACCCTAACGTCCCATCCTAATGTCAGTAAATTAAAGATCACCACAACTCATGCAACTTTTTCTGAGGAGGTATTTTGATTATTCTGGTAGAACTTTTTAAACAAAAATATTTTGCCGAATGTAGGTGTCACCGAAAAATTACAAAAAATGAAGCCCATAGGCTTTAAAAAAATATGTGCATATATGTTTTTCGAAATTGCCTCGCAAAAATACCATGAACGAATATTTTTTTTTCTTTACTTCGCAGATTAGCGGTCTAATGTATATGTGTATGTATATATTTTTATAGAAATCAGTTAAACTTCTGGGAAAAACTTTATGGACACTGATTAGGAACAATGCGTTTACAGTAAAACAGCTTTCTACGTATATATGTACATACTATAATTATGTAGTATATCGTTCAATTTGTTTTTCCACTGCATATGCAATGCTTAATTTTTAGTACACAGAACTTTTCTTCGTTAGCACTTTAATCTTGTTTTCAAAATTGGGTCATAAAATACTGACACAAACATGAAGAAAGAGCTAAGCGTTTAGTGTTTTACCTCATTTTTACTTTATGTAATTTAGTCATTTTATTTCCGACCTACATAACTCTACCTTTAAGGCTCGTAAAACGACTTTTATTTGCTGATGACTTCCATATGACTAGTAAAACTATTTTAATATTTAATAAGTGTAAATCATTTTTTCATGTTAAGTATTATTTAATGCTAAAATTATTTTTATACTGGCCAAGTGCAATTTCATAATTTTTCTATTAATTTTCCCCTTGAATAAATATGAATAATTCTATAGTGCATCTATTTTAATGGTTTTACGCACAAAAATTGCTTTCAGTTAAATGTAAATTAATGTTTTGGGTAGCAAAGAGGCCATTTTAAGCATTAATCAATCTTAACTACTCGCGTATAACTCCGCTTTGACTTTCTTCTTATTTTTATTTGGCACTTCAACCTTTTGGTACTTCGCCAGTTGCCTCTCTCCTTTGCAGCTTTGCGCCAGTTGTTCCTCAGAAGTGCAGACAGGTCTTTCTGCACTTGGTTTTTCCATTGTGTTCGTGGGCGCCCTTGCTTTCGTTGTCCGCCTATAGGTGCGGAGTCCAAGGATATTTTCACCGGAGTGTCGTCATCCATGGACATGTTGCCAAGCCAGTTCGTCATTCCATTTTCTTAGGTACTCGTCGCTCACGCGAACAGGACCATAGATATTGCGTAGAATAGTTCTCTCGAAAGTCCCTAAAGCCTTCTCATCTGACGTATTGCTTCTTTTTAAATATTTTTACATGCATAAACTGCTTTCGGATAAAATAGCATAAATGTATATTTTTTTCTAAAGGTGTTAATACTTCTGAATTTACTTTAATACTGTCAAAGCCGCTATTTCGTGCAGTTTTTAACTTAATCTACTCATCACAAGTATGTTTTCCATTTAATGAATGTATTTTAATATTTTTACAAAAAAATTGTTTCCGCATAAAATCGGATAAGTGTGTATGAATGGTTTGCCAACAAAGACTCCATTTTGTGATTGCTGTAAATTTACGAGCGTTTTTTCTTGAGAGCTGCAAACTGATTTAAGAAATTTTTATATGTGGAACAAAAATTTTTTACACATAAAACTGGGTTTCGGATAAAAACTGAATTTTGTTTAATTTATATTCGATTATAACTACTCACGGATAACTCCACTGTCATTTTAACCTTATTACTATTTTTTATATATACAGGGAAAACTTGAAAGTTAGGGTATTGTAAAATTTTTAAAACATACATACATTGTTCATAACGGTTTCCATATATAGATTTACTTGAAAAAAGTGTTCGTTTTTTCTATATTAAGGCAACGATATGTTTAATGCCGAACATAGTCAATCCTTTTTTTCATTTAATGATTTGTGATAACTCAACGTTAGCGCTATTTAAGAAAATTGTTAAGTTTTTTCGAAATTTTGTTTGCTTTATTTTCTTTCTTTCCTTTTTGATCAAAAATGGAAAAAAATTGTGTTTACTTCAGAATTGGCCACTATTTTAGGAAGTGTATTACCTTACGTACATATATTTTTTGCAATGCTAACGTTTTTTTTTATTATATATATATTTTTTTGTTTTTGCTGACTATATTTCACATCTTAAATACCCTTTATAGAAAACGTTTTCTACAAAACTGCATACATTCTCAAATATTTTTTAAAATGACTAGAGAATTAAGGAGTGAACATTTTTTTATAAAAATTTGCATTAAGTTTAGAATTCCAATTTTTGGATTTTTATACCTTTCATAAGCATGAAATGGTATTATAACTTTGGTCCGAAGTTTGTAAGTACCAGAATAAAAAGAGATAGACCCATTAAAATGTATACTTATATGATCAGAACGTCGAGCAGAGTCGATATAGCCATGTCCGTCTGTCCGTCTATTTGTATGCAATTTAGTCTCTCAGTTTTCGAAATATCGGGATGAAATTCGGTAAGTGGGTGTATTTTTATATTGTATTAATCATTTGTCGGAACCGGAAGAATCGGACCACTATAACATATAGCCACCAAACAACTGATTGTTCAGATATAAGATTTTTCGTTATAACTCCTCCATTTATATAGCCAGGAAAATGAAATTTCGCAGTGTTTTCAATAATTATCAGAAAAAACTTACAGTGTAAATTACAAAGATCGGGTAACTATAACCTATAGCTCTCATACAACTTATTGTTCAGATATTAGATTTTTCGTAAGAACTCCCCCATTTAGGTAGCTAGGAAAATGAAATTTCGCACGGTTTTCACTCATTATCAACAGAATACTAACAATGAAAATAACAAAGATCGGGTAACTGTAACCTTTAGCCCCAACACAACTGATTGTTCATATATGGGGCCTTTTATCATGGCTCCTTCATTTATGCAGTTAGGAACATGAAATTTCGCACCGTTTTCACTCATTATTAACAGAATACTCTCAGTGAAAATTACAAAGATCGGCCCACTATAGCATATATCTCCCATACAGCTGATTTTTCAGATATGAGAAATTTCATTATAACTCCTCCATTTATGCAGCTGGGAATATAAAATTTAGCACTATTTCCACTCATTATCAACAGAAAGTTTACAGTAAAATGAACAAATCTCGGGTTGCTATAACCTATTTATTGCCTCCATACCACTGATTGTTCAGATACCAGTTTTTCGATATATCTCCTTTATGTTGGAAGCTAAACCCATTAAATTGTGTTACTGGTTTACATACCGATCACACAGCAGTAAAAATCACTTAGGTTGGTGCTATATAAGGTATGTCTTCCATACCTTTGATTGTTTAGATATGATTTTTCATATATGTATCTCCTCTATCTATGTATGCTGTGAATATATACAGTTTTTCAAATGCAGTAATCTGTTAAAGTAAAAATTTCAGATGTTCATGAAAGGTATGAAGCCTTCGGCATAGCCGAAGACAGCGCTGCTCTTACTTGTTGTTTGTAGTTTTTCCCATAATTTTATTTTTTAAGAGGCTTCCCTGAGGAGAAATAGAGAAAGACATCACGTCATTGAATTCTTTAGTCGTTTCTCTCTCAAGTAATTTTTTTTTGTACCAGTGTCAAATTAAAATTTCTTTAGAATTTTATATATTTTTTCTGGGGCAAACCGTAGCTCCAAATTGATCAATTGAGGAAATAATGAATGTCGATTCTTGAATTTTTTGAATCGAATCGGAACTAAAAATCGACAAAAAATCCAGCCGTAGGGTCTCGATTAATCGATCTTCGATTTAATCGATTTAAAAACGGCATCTCTTGTGTGGATACGGTTGCATGAAAAACATGGCATATGTCAAGTCCAGTTTCTGCCTCATGCGCGGCAATAGTTTTCACTCTTGCTGCCGATTTTTAAACGCTTCGGATAACTTTGTGTAAATGCCAAAGCGTTTATTTTGCAAGTGAAATAATTGAAGCATTTGAAATTCAACACAAATTAGCAAATTTTATACGTTAACCATTCGCTTAAAGTCACGTTCGACAGCAGCTCGCTCATTTCCATGGAGATTAACCACCGACAATCGACAA
Source organism: Rhagoletis zephyria (assembly GCF_001687245.7). NCBI lineage: Eukaryota > Metazoa > Arthropoda > Insecta > Diptera > Tephritidae > Rhagoletis > Rhagoletis zephyria. The sequence continues at coordinate 18,845 of NW_016158213.1, read as the reverse complement.
GCGTCGAAATGCCAACAATTTCCGATTTTGGGGTTTTCTTACTGTTTTATTGTTTTTTTTTTCGCTGCGCTTGTGATTTGCTATTTTCCGTGGTTATTTTGCTGTCGAAAATGTTGCTGTAGTGTTATTGCCACTTATTTCACATTTAACGAGAAAACATAATGGGTTCCAAAAAAAAACTAAAAATAATATAAAAAGAAGCGTCGAGGAATGACCGCCAGCGGTCCAATGTTGAAACAGAAAAGGTAAAATGCAAAATAAACTACAGCAGCAGTACACGTTTAAGAAACCATTTGAAGCTTAGAGGCACGTCGCTGGTACGGGTGTGGATTCGTTCATTTGGCAGCGCTTGCAGGTAGCTTATGGCGTGACAAGCTTACCACATGCATGTGTAGCTGGCCCGGTCAGTCGCTAGCTGAACCGAACCCCAAAATAACAAAATTGTGAACGATCTGTTGCACTTATTTTTTAAAGATTTTTAGATACCTGCCTGAGCTGAAGAAGTTAGTTGAAAACTGGTTTTTGTGTTGATTCTAGTTCCCAACTGTTGTGGTTTGGTGCTGGTTGCCACTTTTTCGATTTATTTTATATATTTTTCTTTGAAGTTTTTAGCATTGCCTGGCACTCATTTATCCGTATATCGCATTGTTGATTATCTTCACTATTTGCTACCTCAACATTTGCTTTATTAATTCATTTTGGCGTCGTCACCCCTCAAGGTCGGTGCTTTGCCTTAAATGGCGTCTCGCCACGACGCACCGCTCTCACCCTAACCCAACTTGTTTTCACTTGTGTGTCGTCTCACTTTGCCTCACACAAACCAACTGGTCCATCTCCTGCTAAATACTTTTAAGCTCGCATGCGATTTCTCCCAATAATTTTTTTATTGGTTTTTACTTCCATCGGTCTTCGTTGGCTGCCATTCTTTATCTGCGATGAATTCCTTATATTATTGGATAACATTTTATTTGGCTTAAACTATTTGCAAAATGAATAAAAAATCAAAATAATAGATTAGCGTTTGTTATGAGTCTATTGTAGACAACGTGGATATGCCAATAACACTCACGCACACAGACGCACACTGTCGCTTGGCGCTCATTAATCAAATAAGACAATATGCATTTCAAATGTATTTTTTTCTGTTCAGTGGAATAAAATATTCAATGAGTATCCAGCGTGAATATTGATTTGTATTGAATAAATAATGCGCTGCAAAATGTATAAAAAAAATAAAAATAAATAGTCAAACAAAAAATTAAAAATCTGTAAAATTACAATAAAAATGTCGCCCATCTCCTGTAATCAATTTATGTAAATCGGCAGCATTGACGTTGATTAAAAATATTTATTATTTATTAACTTCATGAATATCAATAATTATGCTGGCATTGTTTAAATGCCCGACTAATGGATATTTTCACCTGTGCTATGCAAATGCGCGGACAAATGAAATTGCGTGACTCACGAAATAATCTATGTTAATTTTATGCATATTTTATGTTCCGGATAATCGCGGATAATTTGTTTTTGCGGCTCTAATTTGTCTATTTTGAATACTTAAGTAGAAAAAAATTCTTAGAAATCATGTCTAATGGCGGATAATCAAATACAAAGAGAACTTTGATAATAAAATAAGAAAAAAAACGAACTCCAATATATTTAACAAATACAGTGAAACCTCTCCTAACGGACACCTCTATTAGACTGACATCTCCCTTGGGCGGACATTTTTTCCTATACCAAGTTTTAAGTATAAATTTCGGAACAAATTACACTCTCTTAAGCGGACACTCTCTTGGCCGGACGCGGACAGTTGTTTTGCATAAAATTGGCACAAAAAACTCTATTGAGCGGACGCGAACCTCTTATCAACGGACATTAAGATTTCTTTTCATAACAAATCAAACAAAAACCTCCGTTGAGCGGACGCGAACTCCTCATAGGCGGACTACTAAATGGAAAAAGGGGACTTCCCGCATAAAATGTGATTGTTATGCACACATTTAGTTTGGTTTGCGCAGTGGTTTAGGTTCGTTATTTGAATTATCAGAAACCCTTGGAGAATCCAATTCCAATTCTGATGAATTTATAACAATAGATAATAACAAATACATGGACTGAAGATTTATATTTTATGGTTGGATTTTGTTACTGATAAAAACATGAAAACTATTGATGAAAAAGGTACTGACACTGAAAAAAATTAAAAATAAAACTTACGTCAATCGACAATTTCCCAGTTTTTTATGTAATGAATCTATGGTTTTATGTAGGGGAGGTTTCAGTGTACCTACATTAGGGCGGTCCTTTAAATATCGACATTGTGAGGCACCCCTTTATTTTGCTCTACGTACAAATAAATACATCTACCAACATTTTAAAAATCGATGTTTTTCGATAAAAAAAATAGTTTTTTTAAACCCTGATAGCGACTTTTAAATTTTTTTCATTTTGAATGTTTTAAAAGATTTCCACACGCAAAATCTAGATTTTGATATTTTTAAGGACCACCCTACATATATCTTCGCATATTTCTGTAGTTTAATGCCATGAAAAGATCAAATAAACAACTGAAAATTTTGTATTTTGTATTTTTAGTGTTGTATTTCACATAAGATTTGATAAATGCTTAGGTTTTTTATGAACGATCCGATATTTTCACCTGAATTATATGATCAAAGTGACTTTTTATTAGAGGGCGCTAACTTATCTTACCTTTATGGACACTCTTGCCTCCGGAAATGCTCGAATAATTTGTTTTTAGCACATTTTTTTCTTTTGCATACAAAGTTAAAAAGCAGTTTCTGATGAATAACCAATGGAATAGCTGTTTTCTCTGTCATATTTCTACTTTCCATTGGCAAAACAACGCCGGATAAGATGAGATAGTTTAGATAACAGGGTTCGTTCACATATATAGGAAATGTTCCTAATTTCATTTTTGTGTGACTGGATGATTGACACAAACTGTAGTTAGAACTAAATGCTTTGAAAAAAACTCGTTTACGTCTTATTTTTTGCATGCAAACTTCGAGTTTATTAGGGTCGTTTTTTGTTTCAAATTTATCTCTGCTGCCTTATTATTATTATTATTTTTAAATTAAATAATATGAAAAAATAGCTTGGATAGTAGTTCCTGCAAATTTTTTCATCTTAAAGCCATAGCTAAGTAGTCTTGATAATCACGGATAAGCTTCCTCTAAGCTATATCCAATTATTTCAATACTCTCCTTCTTTTATTTTTATGAAAATCTAATTATCTTTTTGGATAATTGCGGATAACCGTATTTTGAACCAAATGCAATAATATTAAAATTTTCTTGCATATACTTCATTGAAAATCTTCTTCTCTTGCTGCCGGATAAGTTTTATCGCGTGCTTTAATAATAGTTTACAGACCAAACCTACATCTAAGAACTAAAAAAATATTTTCTTTTACTTTACATTAATTTTTTCCATTTTTTTTTTACTTGCAGGGCTCTATCGAAGAATGGCTACAGCTTTTACGCCTCGAGGAGTACATTCAACCGCTGCTCGATCAAAACTATAAAACTGTACGCGATGTAACTCAAGTCACTTGGGAAGACTTGGAGGATATTGGTATTGTTAAGTTGGGACATCAAAAGAAAATTCTATTGGCCATAAAACGTGTGAAGGATATCATAAGCGGAAAGTGGAACCCAGGCGGCATCAATGCTTACCAACAGCAGGTGAGTGAGAACGATAACTTGAAATAAATTAAAATTTAACCCTGATTTTATTAAATATAATTTAAACTTAATATACTTTATGTGTACATTATTTTATATTTTTATTTATGGTTTATTTAATTTAATTTCTCTAATTTCGTTCCTAATTTTTTCTTCTCTTTTTCGGGTTTTTTTAATTTAAAACAATTTGTGATTCATTTTTGCTGCTACCTGCCAAACATAAAAATACACATCACAACTACAAACACATACCCAAAAAAAAAAAATCGTTCCAACCGAAGGATTATCGCAATAAGATTTGGCCCACTGCCGTGCCACTGCCCACCACACCAACATATTTGCCAACCACGCGCGTCTCGTGGGACGATTCCAAGATTTATGCTACACCCGGCGTCGATGCCGTCTACTTTTGCGCCGGCTCGCATCACGAGTGTTGCAATGGCAACGATGTGGTGCCCATTAAGGTGAGCTAGCTTACAATTGCGAGACCAGCTGGCATTGTTTCTCTTTTTACTGTACCGCAGCGAAAAAGTGTGTGGGTGGCTGTTAAATGGCAAACCTGCAATTTTTTTTCATTCTAAATAGTTTTGCCAATACTTTCTTATAAAGCCATTTATTTTTATATTTATTTATTTCTTTTTTTTTTTCACTACCAACTCAATCAACCCACGTTCCGCTTTTGTGATCGCTAATATGTTTGTTTTTTCACTATCCTTCTCTCCCACGCCGTTCATTTTCATTTAGGTGCGCCAGCCACGCGGCAAAAGCTTAGAATCACTCGAGGATATTCACGACAATAGCACACGCAGCCATTTGACCTTTAGCCATTACACAGCCACTGATTATGGCCATTTTGCGCATCCAACGCCTGCAATGCAACAACAACATCATCAACAAGCCTTGCAACACCAGCAGCAACAGCATCAGCAGGCCATGCAACATCATCAGGCTGCCTTGATGGGCGGTGCCGTTGTGGGCGGGCCAGGTGGTGCTGGCGGCGCACGTTTGCTTAGCAATTCAGCCGCTATGGTGAGTTTCGAAATGTTGTACGAGGATGAGAAGTAAATGTGGCTATTTAAAAATATAGCGCTCCTGATGCTTAGGNTTTCGAAATGTTGTACGAGGATGAGAAGTAAATGTGGCTATTTAAAAATAAAGCGCTTCTTAGAAATAGCTATTTGTAAAACATATTTTTTTTGTATGTTTGTGGCATGTGGGTGCAGTTTACACGTTTTTAGAAGAGGATTTATAGGCTTTTAACATGATGTATAACTATATTTTGTTAGACTTAGATTGGTGGGAGTTCTCATCATCACAAAAAGCTGGCTGAGGCATTATGATCAATATTAAAATCTATAATAGCAAATTTTTTTTATTTATGCTAGGAAATTTTCATTTCCGAATAACGCCTCAAAAGTTGTTATAGCGGCCTGATAAGTATTTTCTTTTGGTTTAGACGGCTCAAACCTTATTTAAATTTCCAGACTCCTAAGTATTTTCTAAATCAGCGCTGTATTAGTTAAACCTATTATCTATTGCTCATTCCGTGTATCAAAATCTACCAGATCTTAATACTGAGTAGACTCCCAAGATCTTTTATCACTAAATAAATACTATTACCATACTATAACATTTTACAAATCGGTTTGATTCTGTTTTCACATTTCCGCCATTGGATAAGTCCGGATAAGTTTCTTACTCCTCGCGGATAGTATCTGTACAGTTTTAAATTTTATATTTTACATATTTAATTTGCCAACTTTCGTCGGATAAAGTGTTTAAGCTCTTGGGGACTAAATTCAGATTTACTTTGATTTCACATAATCCTTTAATTGAAAACACAAACTAATGCACGAGACCTTATTTTTCATTTCATAACATGCGTGTAACTCCGAATAAGTGAGTGAACTCTATTATTAACATTTTCGTGCTTTATTTTCACGTTTAGTCTTGGCGCCGTTCCTATGACGATGGTGACATCACACCCACCAACGATGCTACACGCGAACTCATGTATGAGGAGGGTGGCGGCACCTTGCCGCGTCAGCAGCGCGGTATTTTGCAACGTGCCGTGTTGAATAGTATGCCGCCGCTGGAACATCACTATATGAATGCTGCTGCCGCAGCGGAATATGTTTGTCATGCAGCTGGAATGGGCGTCGGTAGTGGTGTGCCAGGCGCGGCAGCGCATGTGGGCACGGCTGGCGCCACTGTCGGCGGATCCGGTTGTGTGCTGGACAGCACCGGTCTGAATGCAGTAAGTCGCGTACCTATTGATTACATGATCACTTATGCATATTTATTTAATAACTACATATTCTAAACTTCGTTATTTTTATATTTTCTTTTACCACTCCATTCACCAGTCCTACTTGTCCGGCAGTCCAATGAGTAACAAGAAAATCGCACCCGAACCACCGCGACGCCATTGCAGTATACGAAATTCGCGTACATTAACCGGGGATAACGCGCAACAATTGCAGCAACAGCAGCAGATTGCCTTGCATGCCGGTGTAAACGTAACGCCTGGCCTCTACTATGGCGGTGCCGGGGCTTTACACCACGGTGGCATGTATATGACGCATGCGCAGCAGCAAGCAGCAGCAGCGGCGGCCGCAGCGGCAGCTAATCAGCCTATTTATGCGAATTACGCGACCATACAACAGACCACGGCGGAAATACACTGCGAGAAGTTCCATGACAACAAGGTAACCTTAAATATCTTTAATAATAATAATCATAATATAATAATTTTAATAATCATCTACAGTCAAACTCCAGCATCGATTCCATCGATACCATACCATTCGCTAACGAAAATACTGGCACAATCAAGCAACGCCTGCTCAATCGCCAAGATATCGCTGGACAACAGCAGTCCCTACAATCGGGCACGAATTCACATCTGCACTCCTCCTCGTCGTCGTCTTCTTCGTCGTCGACCAACACCATCGCCAATATAGCGCACTCGTTCCACTCGCTAAAGACATCTGCCTCGCTGCACGACGCTTCGCTGATACGTAGCGACAGTATCGGCAGCACTACCAGCGGTGGCAGCGCCGGTGCCAGTACCGGTGGTGGCGGCAGCGGTTTACTTCTCTTGCGCTCACCCACACTACAGTATCCACCGACTGATGCAACGAACGCCGTCAGCGGCAGCGGCGGCTCGTCAACGATTATCACCACCACCGTAGATTTGCATACGCCTAGTGACGTTGAAAGTAATGCAGATGCGGCCGCTGAAGGTGGTGCGCCAGCAGCGGACAGTGAAGGCAAAGATGCATCTTCTGGTGTGACAATGCCGACATCTGGGCAGAAGGTATCTGTGAATGTGCTAAACGACATTGGCAATATGTTGGCCAATCTCACGGACGAGCTGGATGCCATGCTGGAGGAAGAGAAACGAATTGGACTAAATATTGATAGTGAATAAACGCTACAAGGGGAATCATACTTAGAGGACTACATACATATACACACATGAGTAAGTTTTTACGTGCGTGCTGTTGGGCAAGAGATGGGATTTAAATGTTAGTAGGTCGGTCGTACGTAAATTGTTAGTGATGCATGTGTGCGCAATTGAGCTTCAAATCAAAGCGAATACTGAACCGGCTTTGGATAGGCAATTGAAATGCAAAGGAGAATAACAGGCGCGGCAGATTTCGCACTACGTTTATGTCCTAATATTAATTTCATTGCCGATTGATTGGCAGTCTTTCGTGTTTGAGAGCATTCAAGCCTTACTGACATATCAGAACGTATGTAATTAATAAAGTCGGATTTTCTATTGGGCCACATTTTCCAAGTTTTGGGAAATAGAATTTTAGTTTTGATTAGCTCGCAATGGGCTTTCTACCTTTTGAATTAGATTTAGTAGCATCAAGACATACAATAAAGGGTCCTTTGCGATCTTTATCATAGTAATAGTATTTCTTATTAAATTCTTTTGTGGATCCATTGATGATTTGATTTGAAAATTGTTTGGTCAATTCATTGATGGTCTTGGTGGTTTGATTAATGGGTACAATACATAGACAATGATGATAATAAAATTAAAGGCTTTAATGAAGAAAAAATATTCATTTTTACTTAAGAAAAAATATTCATTTTTATACCTTTCTTTGGAAATTGATATTGGCCTTTGCTTCTGTCTGTTCCGTTCTATGATGGTTCCTCAGCCTCAATATCCATAGCATAATTTTCCGGACAACGGTTGTCAAATCAGTCGCCATCTTCAAACCATAAACAATGAATGAAACAAAGTATTTTTTTTTCTATTAAATACATAGTTCGGAATAACATCTTCTGGCAGATAAATTTCCTTAGGTTAACGTTAGATAATACTTATTTAGCGTTCAGCTGTGGTGTTTCTAATTTATTCTTATTTTCAGCTGAGTTATGACCAAGCTTTTCATACTGAAAACGGTCGAGGCTAGAAACAGTTTAAATTGACAGCTTTTGTCGCATAAACCTGAGGATAACATCGAGAAAATTTGTTTAGCTAGTTATACCTTACAAGGAATATATATAGGTGTATATAGGTATGTCTAAACATTTTGAGTCAGACTTATTCATTCATTCTACTACACTTACGAAAATTTGCTTACCGTATATAACCTTAAAAAAGAGGCTTAGACACTGAAAGCAGTTACGGATAACGCCGTTTAAGTATGGTTTGTTAGTATTACGAAATTAAACTTAGAGTAAAATCTCCAAACTACTAATTTTCTCCTTCGATTTGAAGCTCTTGCGGACGCATGCGTAGTTTAGTTGCGATTAAATACTTTAGTGTCTTAGTTGATAGTTTTCCAATTGGTGTCAAGCTAAAATTCATACATATTATGTACATATGTACGTAGGATTTATGATTTCTATACAAATTTATTTGTTTGATTAATTCGCCCAAAAGAAGTATATGTATGAAATGTTGTTTCTAATGTATATCATTTTTAAATTGTTTGTGAAAGTAGTTCTATGTATACGTCTAAACCATTTTAAAATGCCTTTGTGCTGTAGTTAAGAAACAATTTTTTAAAGCACTATTTGTTTTTTTTTTTTTTTGTGTGGAAAAGTGTTGTTTCAATTGTATTTGCGAGTTTAAAATTTTCAAGAAAATTTCTAGATATTCCATTTCCATAACCCCTATTTTCTGCTCTAAAAACACCCTGAAATAGCAGTTAATAATAAAAAAATACAGCAAAACTTAAGACATTTATTTAAAAAAAAAAAATATCAAAAATATCTTTGGCAAAATTTAAATTTTTATCAAATATCGAACAAGTTATAGGCAAGCAGAAGGAACTAAAGCAACAAGTAACATAATATTAAGAAGTAAAAAAATACAGAAAACTTAAAGTTGAAAAAGCTTTTAAAACAAAATGTATACTTTTGTACTATTTAAATACATTAAATAAATATATACATAAACATATATTTAATTAAATCTAAAATAAAAAATAAATAAGTGTTAACAATATTTAGTGGAAATATAGCGAAAGATTCATAGAACTAACTTAAGCAACAAAGCAGCAACACATTCCGTATAATTGACTTAAACATCAAATTCAGAGATTCAGAAAGGAAAGAAGGGTGGTTGGTTGATTTAAAATCGCTTTTACTATTTTTCCAAATGAAATGGTGCATTTTTGTCAAAAAAAAAATCATTAGTCGGACTATACAAGCACAGCTCTCTGTTAATCAGTCGCCCAAAAGCTCGATCTGAATTTAACACATATGTACACACAAAACCATTTCCATACTCAGATAAATTAAAAAAATAACAAAACACATTCGTATGAGTGAATTCCATCGCGATAAACTAACCTTAATTTTAATAGCATAATCTACTATAAAAATAGAAAACAAAACCCCTTTGCAATAAAAAAAACAGAAAAAATACATATTTATAAATACATAGATACATAAATATATGCGTAAAATAGACTAAACAAGCAAAAGAAAGAAGCACACCAACAAATATAGAAATGAGAAAAAATTTAAAATATAAAATGGTGCAGTGGGTTGAAAAATCAAACAACTAACAGTAAAATAATTTAATTAGGCGTTATAAAAAACTGATTATAAAAATGCGAAGTGCAAGAGCACGCAATATAGCGGGCAGCCATGCCTATATTAGTTTAATTTTAAAAATACTTATATATTTTAAAATAGTTAAGGTAGCAAAACTGTTTCTATCTTTATTTTTTCAAATTTTTTTTACAACAGTAATGCTACACCTCTTGGATTGCATGTATGTATGTACATACATACATATGTATGTATATGCAAATGGCCTTATTTTAAATTATATATATGCACTTTACATTCCATTTTTTATAAAAGAAAAATATATTTTTACTTGAATAAGTGTGGTCGCAAGCATTTGCACTTATAAAATATCATATTTTCTTTATATGTATTTTTATATTGTATTTTAATCACATCTAAATTATTTTTACTTTTTATTTTTGAAAGTATAAAAATTCGTTCAGTGAATTTTTGCAATTTATGGTTGAAAATATTAAATTCAAGGCGTTTATTATTCTAATTATTTTTAATGATGAATGGGCAAGGAAACCAACTTGAAATCAAAATGATTATGTAAGTGTTATTTCCATATAAATAAATTTATATACAAATAAAAATATTATAGCAAAAAAAAATAAAAATTAATATAATTATAAAAACGGACGGACAACAACAAAAAAATATATAAAATTCAAAATATGATAATTAGGTGTTTTAATTATTTGATTTAAGCCGGTTTCATTGTATTTTTTTTTTGCTGCAGCAGTTAAGGCTGTAGCATTACCAAATTTTGGCTATGTGGCCGGCATTTGAATTCATGTGTTCATAGTCAGCGGTTGAAGCGACGCCAACGCAACGCCAAAGTTGTATGTGGAAGGACCTTTAGTTTTAGGTTCGTTTCACTGGATTGTTAAAAAAACGCTCAAATTACTATTCAAGTAGCTTTATTGTACTATCCAAAGATAATTTATTTTGTTACATCTTCTGTTATCTAAACTGCAAAAAAAAAACTTTTACAAAAAATTTAAATGAAATAAATTTTAAAATGTTGCAAGGCGAATCTATGAACTAGAGCTGATTTGATATTTATGGTTTTTACACTGGTACAGCAGAATTTCATCCAAGACGAAATCTCGTCACTTCAGGATGTCTTAAAACGAAATGGCGAAAATTATCTCCTATTTTCTTTCTTTTTGACATCCTGATGTTCCAAAAAGCTTACTATATGCACTTGCTACCACCTTATATGGACGCGCCTTGATATGGTGCGACTTTCTGTGTAATTTTTTCATTCCAGTAGTCTCAATGCATTCTTTCCAGGGTCCAATAATCAGTGTTTATGTTTCTGAGTTAAGCAAACGTTCCAAAGGCTGGTTTTCAATCGCTTTATGAACCAACCAATTAAGTTTTTTTTTTATTAATATTTGACAGTTCAGAGGCCAAATAATTTGACAAAAAAAATGGAATCGGCTGCTCTGTTGCTTTCACCCGTGAACCAATTATAAAGATCTGACCGGTTGATAAGCAGCCATTTGCATTTGAATTTGAGAAAAAAGTATGTGGCGTTCGTAATTTTGAGTTTTCACACAGATCCATCTGATTGTATTAATTGCAATTTGAAAGTGATATGGTAAAACAGCAAGTTGCCGGCATGAGAAAACAGGAACAAGTTAAAACAATTTTTTTCAGATGTCAAGACACTTTTATCAGAAGGTGGAGACGTGGGGTTATGTTGCAAGAGAGCAATAGCGTGCTTTTCGCATCAACCCTGAGTTTTTATCGAAAAATTTCCCATCGATAAGTTTCAACTTGTATCGGTCATCATCATTCGAATGACATTCGTATGTCAATGTAAATTTTGTCTCTTCCACAATTCGCTGCATTTTTGCGAAGTTTGCTGCGGTACCTGGCGTCGACAACGCTGTCATTTTCGTTGAATCGTTGCTGTGCGTCGGGTCGCTGGTTGGGGTTTTTTTGATTTTTGCGAAAGGAAATAAACAAGCAAAAATTAAACAATTCTGCTATAGTGAATCGCAGCGTCAGTCAGTGGCTCTAAATTCGTCAGCGATTTGTACAAAACAGAAACGGGCGTTGTAAAAAACCTAAGAAAAAACGAAGTGCAAAAGGCAAATACAAAACAAGCTTGCACGCTTCGTAGTGATGTGCTGATAATTAGGTGAAATTAATACAAAACATTTGGATTGTAAAGTATTAAAATACTAAATTTGTTGTTTAAAATTCAAGGCGTAGTGCGGAGTGTGCTAAATTATATAAGTGCGAGCGGATTTAGACATTTTTTTGTTGACTCAGAAATTTCGCGAGCGCACGGTCTGCCAGCGCAGTGGACGCCTCTATGATTAGAAGACTGGAATGTCCATATTGTAAAATCTCAATTAGTATTAATCAAAGCGACAGAATCTACCAGACACGCTAATAAAAAAAGTATGTACACACATAGTACACACATACATAGGTTGATACAAATCAATTAATTTCATAAATATTTATTTTCTGCGTGCTAAGTTTCATATATCGATTACAAGTAAACCAAGTGCTTGTACGAGGCAGGTGAAAATATTCCATTGTGCGCGTGGGAAAGGAAGTGCTTACAACCGCTTTGAACAAAGCCAATACGACTCACTCAAGTCGCTAGAATCTGAGTGTTTGCCCAGAACTCGTACAGGATCACGTTCCGCTATTCATAACCCGTCTATGGAATTCTCTCCCCCTTTTATTTAAAACTCTTTAGACCAAATTTGGCATTGAACGTGATTTGCAATTTGCACAGAAAGCAGAAAGTATAAGTGAAAAACGCAGCTAAGAAAGAAAAAATGGCTACAGCGGCAGAGTGCAGCGAACTGGATCCGCGTATAAAGGTGAGTTTGTCTGTGATCATGTCAATATATTGGGTCTCGTGGGTCAGGCTTATGCGACTTAAACACATATGTATGTACTTACTTTATCTAAAGTTATATAGATATGTACGTGGAACTAGTCTACACTACTTTTCACTTAAAATGATATATGTACCGTTTGTATCGTTTGCCATTTTACTCGGTATCATCTTAATTAAACAGGTAAGGATATTGCTGTAACGTTATAAACATTCCTGTTGAAGGAGCTCGTTCCGATAACCTACACCCAACCATATTAGGGAAAGCATTGATAGGTTAAGTCAGGTTGTAGTGTCTACATCTATTACAATCCAGACAAATGTACCTATACATATTTGGCTTGTTATGATATTCAGCCTATTCATTATAATGGCTACTAATTGCTTAGGTTTTTTGTTGTGATACACATTCAAAAGAGCTTCATAAGAGGAGAATCCCTATCAGCCGGGTTACTATTTCCACTATATTAGTCGTATTAAAGTTCATTTACGTGTTTCCATGAATTCCTATAATATATTTTGTATACATACATACGTAGTAAATTTAATTATTAGTTGCAAAATTTATTGTTTTTATTTATTTTTACCCATTATCAGGCATTGATTCCGGGTTTTCCCTGTGAGATGTATTCATTTATGTATTTATTTATACATAGGTACGTACATAAATTTAAACTTCAGACATTTATGTACTGCACATTCTTTTCGGCATACGCACTTTGAATTTTTAATTTGCTTGCTTTACCCCCCACCCCCTCAATCAAAAATTTCCTCTGAACATTTAACAATTTAATAAAAAATGCGTTTGCCATAATTAAAATACTTGTAGCCAAGGTAATTCAAATGCCTTGCTTATCCGGAAAAAAAATTCAGTTTTATTTCTATGCATGTATGCACACCTGCGTTAAACTAATTAGAAACGAAATCCAAAATGATATTGTTTGCAATTTTTTTTTAATAATTTTCATTTAAAATATAATTTAATCTGTAACAGAAACCACAATAATAAAAGTTTCAAAGCTTGCAAAAATTGCAAAAAAATGAATCAAACTTCAAAAAAATTGTAATCAAAATTTCCAAATTTTTAATCAGAATATTTAGAAAACTTTCGAGTATGCAGTTCTTTAGCCTATTGAATTGTAGTCTAAGAAAGTGCAAGTCTCAAGTCGTTAAAAATTGTCGTTGATTTTTTAGAAGTTATTTAGTGGAGGGTGTTGCGATTTTTTTTTTTTCATATAAAAAAAATGTGTGATAATGTGTTACATGGAAGAAAATGCGACTGAAATTTTTGCAAACAATATTAATTTGAATTTCGTTTATAATTAGTTGAACGCAGGTGTATGTACATCCATATATATTTTTCAGTTGACTTACGTATAGTCCAAGTCGCTTTGGTGCCCTATTGAACTGAATTTACCTAGTACCCTAGCGTATTTGATAGTGTATTTTAGCGCCCTTCTTCTTCGAATGCTTTCTCTTTGCAATGTTGTGTGTGGCCCCTCTTACTGGTCCAATTGGCAATGACCGCGCACACGCTCAAAATTCACACATAATGTTCTCGGTAGAAAAACAAAAGTGATATTAATTTGAAGTTTGAGAAATTTTTGGTTTTGTGAACGTGACTTATTTAGCTCTAATTTTTACGCGACAGCTTGTAATAATTCGTAACCATTACTTATTTACTACTAGTTTTCTTGTTTTGTCATTTTCGTTGCAAATACTTGCAAGTAGTGGAAATTTACAGAGGAAAACGACAGTTGATGTTGAGGGGAAATTACAAGTTTTTACTATCTCGCAAATTATGTTATTTTCAAGTTACTGGAGAATACACTAGCATATCTAATTTAATTTTAAGCTAATTTAATTTTAAAATGTATTGCCTAAATATTCAGTGAGTGTCTAACTAACTATACCCTGAGTTTTTGACGATTTTATATGTAGGTATTTTTTTTACCAAATTTTTCTTATTTTTTTTATAAAAGTATACATATGTGTGTAGTTTGTTCAATCACAAAAACCACAAGAATCAATTTTTTACAAAGCTCGGGTGAAAGCAGTGATGCCAGACATTCTCTGTCAAAAATCCCACGGAAATGGGGAAAAAATCCCTCAATTACCCACATCTTGAAAATTTATCCCACATAATTCCCAACGAATTTAAACATATACATGTTTCAGTAGTAAAGAAGTAAAATTCATATAAAATAATAATAATAGTTTGGCGCTTACACATATGTGCTTTTCCTCCAATTTGTGGCGGTCCCCTTGATGTTGTCACACAAAGGGGAGGGACCTACAGTTTTACGCCGACTCCGAATTTCGAGTGTATTTTTATGAGAAGCTGTTTTTCATGGTAGGAATACACTCGGAGGTTTGCCATTGCCTGGCGAGGGCCGACCGCTGTTAAGAAAAAACCCCTTTGTCTGCATTTTTTTCACTCATTCATTTTTTCACTTTAATTTTTTTGCTCACTCACTAAGGGCCTAAAAGAATTTTTTAGTGACTTTAAAATTGAAGCACATTCATGTGCTATTTAACATTTCATCAGATAATTTGTTCCGCTTTTTACATGAAACACCAGTTACAACTGAAAAGATTCTTTCTTACTCAGCGCTTGAATTGGTTAACGTAAGAAAATTTTCAAAATTGTCCTTATACCTATTAACAATTATATACCATTTCACTCCACATCACATCTTCAGAACGATTAATTACGTAAGAATGTCGAATATTCTTGAATTTTGATCAATTATGCAACAATAACTGCGTCAAAAGAAAATCCCTTATTTATATAAAATG
The DNA here is from genome assembly GCF_001687245.7 of Rhagoletis zephyria. Classification (NCBI taxonomy): domain Eukaryota; kingdom Metazoa; phylum Arthropoda; class Insecta; order Diptera; family Tephritidae; genus Rhagoletis; species Rhagoletis zephyria. Next base: position 3,413 of record NW_016158213.1, on the reverse strand, counting down.
TCCCTTTTTTCCCTTTTAATAATTTTTGATGCAAAATATCCCTCAAATAGGGAAATTACCCACAATCTGGCATCACTGGGTGAAAGTGCAAGAAAATTTCATCGAAATTTAAAATGTCTTAATTCGATTGACAGAGATTTGGTTCATGCATTACGTACATATGTATGTATATGGAAGAAAATGCGCAACACCCATTTTTTCGGCCAAACATTTTTATCGCCAAATATTTCATTGTTTTTGTAGACCTTACGAGTATGAAATTGAATATCAAGGTATTCAGCGCACTTCTACTAAATTCAGCCTTTCTAAATATCATTTATAATTACATAAAACGCAGATGAAAGTACCTTACCTTTAGAATATTTCATTGAATTCAATCGCCTACATGGCTTTAACAAATTTTTTATTTACGTATTTATTTATTTGTTTATAAATAATAATTTTTTGTTCGATGTTTTTAAATTACTTGAAAGTGAGTTTATTCTATTTTGATATTAAAACACCAATTCAGCTCAGCCAAATTGCATTACATGGGGCGATCATTGTACTAAAAACTACTTAAATTATATTTTAACCATACAAAATATTCATAATCTAAAATAATAAAAGAAAAAGAAATTTTAAACAATCTACGCACAATAACAACATTTAAAAATTAAATTCACTGTTCTAAATAGTTATTATGTCTACTGCCAATATTCTTATTTTAAACAAATAATGCATTCAACACTCGATTATGTATTCAGCTGTGCTATATCTCTTCCACTCCTCAGAGCGCAAACAACGAAAATACATTAAACTCTGACATTGAGTACATTTCTGTGTAAATATGGGATTTTCCCTGAATTAAATTTAAATGCCCTGCAATAATCGTCTTTGTTTTTGTTTGCGCTCGCACAAAAAAATATTGCTTATTGCCAACGCAAGCACTTATAAGCTACAACTAACGTTTTTTTTTTTTTTATTTGCACTAAATTACTTTAGTATTAGTTACTTTTTATGATTTTCCAATAGTTTTTTTTCTTTTCGGCATACGGCTATGACCTTTCCCTTTTCACATGCCCTTCCCTTGACATAGATTCCCAACCGTTTAGTTGCTTATGACCTCGCTGCTATGACAGCTTTGTTTAGTCAATCATAGGTATGTAAGTAAATCGTTTGCACGCTATAGCATAAATCCTTGCAAAATGCTAAATATATAACTACATAGATGTAGGTACATACGTACATATATCAAGTAGATTCATATGTACATATGTACATAAATAGGTCTGCTAGAAAAAGCTTATCGCTGTTGGAAATCATTCGATTACGTTGAGCATTGATAAATCCATTGTTCAGTATGTGAATTATGAAACGCAGAAATATGTAGAAATGTTTTGTTAGCTCAAGATTTTCACACTCCTTGACGACTGATTTTTATTAGTTTTCTTCAGAAGAGTGAGGCTATTTTTGTATTATTGTTGAAATGCTTCACCGAATTTTTGAATTTGCGTAATTTGGTTCTTCCATCGTAAATTAAAACGCAAATATTTAACAAATGGCGAATGCTGATATCAGTATGAATTTGCTGAATTAGTTTTTTAATGAAATCGATATTTTTATCTTTTTTTGAACGTTTTATTTTGAAAAAGAGCGCGCTGAACTGCATATGACCGTGCTGAATTTACAGATCAGTAAAAAAAAAAAAAACGCAAATGCATATCGTCGTTTAAAGTGCAAAACGGCGTATCAGCAAAATGCAAAACCGCGTATGTGAAGTTGTAAAAATTATTTTCTAGAGCGTAAAAACACTCATATTTCAAAATGGTTCTCTTTTTTATAAAGCAATCGCATTTCTGGCTAGTATATTTCAGGGCGAATGGATAAGGATTGAGCCAAGAGCTTGTGTGAGCAAATCCAATTTTTGGCAGCCAATGTCAGTTACGCGGTTTTGCAGAATGACGATACGCGGTTTTGTACTTTAAACGACGATAGTCAAAATATCATTCTCTTCTGCAGGATACTTATTTTCTTTTTCTAAAAAAAAAAAAATTTTGCGCGTTCTTTAATTTAAGTTCATTTCGTATCTAAGCAAACAAGTAGCATTTGTCCCTGTTGATTTTGCCTTATATTAAAATACCTATGTGTACTCTTACCTCTACTACTCCCCACTTTATTCAAACTTTCGGTGCTCTTGATCGAAAATGAGATAAACATGAAATTACGTAGATACGTAAGAGACTCATATCTATGGAAACATTTCGCAGATACTACATAGAAACATCTTCAGCAATATTCAAACAAAGGAAATTGCTTTAAATTCTCATTTTATTTTATGTAGAAGAATTACGTATTTATGCGCGATACACCTTTTATTTAGTATTTCTACCTCGATTTTGTGTTGTCAAAACAGGTTTCTATTATTGTTTTTTGTTTTTTGCAAAAGCAAAAAGTAATTGTTTCTATTAACAATGTCGTGAAATGTGATACTTTTAATTATTCAATGACTACATTCAGCAATCGTCTGCTTACACAAATTGCGTTGCAGTTTTTTCTAGGAAGTGATGTCAGACACGAAATTCATTTTTGGGTTGAAAAATGCGGACGCGCTGCTTATGGTTTTGAGTAAGCGTCTCCTAAGTTCTAATGTTCTATTTATTTATTTTTAGTTGACTCCTTAGACCGCTGTCACTAACAGACATTGTATAGAATTACTCCACTTTCTAATTATTCAATTATACCATCGTTGGGGAAATGTGCTCTACGCTAGAGGTCGAAACATGTGCGATTGTGGCACATAGTAATATTAGTATTTAGTTTTGTTGCTTTCTGAGGCGTACTAAATTGCTGCTCCCTTTCTATCTTTGCCTCTTTCTACATCTTATTACCTTGGCATTTGTTTATGCCACGCTATCGTTTACCGGGCAACCATAGTATGACGCAAATAAGTTTTCTTCTAACCGCACAGCGTATGGCCAATATGGTTGAAAACGTGCCACGCTCCCGTTGATTGCTCAATTGTGGGGGGCGGCGTTCTAAACTATTTGTATGTAATCACTTGTCAGTAAAAAAAAAAAAACATTTGCTTTGCAGTAGAAATGCTAATGGCGATTTTCTATTTTTCATTATTTCAGTCATTTTTGACCATCACGAGAAGTTGTGCTATTGGAAGTACGTGCATGCTTTTTTTTTAATTGTTATCGTATTCAGCAGTTTTTTAATTAATTCAGCTCAGCTGAATTGTGCTAAAAAAGCTGAAACGGTAATCAGTAGTGCATACACATGCACAAGATTGTAATTTATTAATATTTTTTGCATTTTATTCAGCTCAGCTGACTTACGAACAAAAAGCAAAAATCAGGCTAACTAAATAATAAAAATGAATGATTGCTGTTGCATGAACCGCTATAGGCGTATTTAGAATGTAAAAT